>NW_028188946.1:3218677-3266177 GCF_054131305.1 Coturnix japonica
GGGCACAAACAGGTAATTATGGGGGGGGGGCTGTATGGGGGGGGCTGTATGGGTATATAGGGGTAATATGGGGGGTATATGGGGGGACATGGGTATATGGGGGGGTAATATGGGGGGTGTGTGTGGGGTTAATATGGGGGGTATATGGGGGGGGCTATATGGGCGGTCCCTATGTGTCTCTATGTGTCCCTATGTATCTCTGTGTGTCCCTATGGGTCCCTATGTGTCCCTATGTGTCCCTATGGGTCCCTATGGGGTCTCTATGTGTCTCTATGGGTCCCTATGTGTCTCTATGTGTCCCTATGTGTCCCTATGTATCCCTATGGGTCTCATTGAGCTGCAGTTTCCCCTCCCAGCCGCTGGGGGCGCTGTTCTGTGTATCTCAATGTATCTCAATGTATCTCTATGTCCCCCTATGGTTTAATTGGGCTGCAGTTCCCCTCCCAGCCGCTGGGGGCGCTGTTCTGTGTAATGTATCCCTATGTATTTCTATGTATCTCTATGTATCCCTATGGCATTGAGCTGCAGTTCCCCTCCCAGCCGCTGGGGCGCTGTTCTGTGTATCCCTATGTATCTCTATGTACCCCTATGTACCCCTATGTGTCCCTATGTCCCCCAGGCTGTGGTGGCGCTGTGTCGCTCTGTGGCCGCTCTGGAATCCCATCTCTGTGGTTCCGGCGGCCGTTTCCTGTTGGGCGACTCCGTCACTTTGGCCGACGTCGCCGTCACCTGCGTCCTCAGGGAGCCCTTCTGTCACGTGAGTGTCATGTGACCACCACCCCCGTCATGTGACCACCCCCCCATCATGTGACCACCCCCGTCATGTGACCACCACGACACACATCACGTGACAACCCCCCCATGTGACCCACCCCCCCTTCATCACGTGACTCCCCCCCCCCCCTTAGTCCCTTGGTGACCCTTTGACCTCGTGACCCCTCTGTGACCCCATGACCCTTTGGTGACCCCTTGTGTGACCCCATGGTGACCCTGTGACCCTGTGTGACCCCTATGTGACCCCATGACCCCATGGTGACCCCTCTGTGACCCCATGGTGACCCTATGTTGACCCCTTGTTGCTCTCTGACCCCTGGGTGACCCCTTGGTGACCCCATGACCCCCATGGTGACCCCTGTGTGACCCCATGACCCCTGCTGACCCTGTGACCCCATGACCCCTGTGACCCCATGACCCCATGGTGACCCCTCAGTGACCCCTTGGTGACCCCCTGATGACCCCGTGACCCCATGACCCCCTATGTGACCTCCTGGTGACCTCCTTGTGACCCCACGGTGACCCCTGGGTGACCCTTCGTTGACCCTGTGACCCACGACCCTTTTGTGACCCTGGTGACCCCATGACCCCTGCTGACCCTGTGACCCCATGACCCCTGCTGACCCCGTGACCCCATGACCCCTGCTGACCCCGTGACCCCATGACCCCTGGTGACCCCCGCGTGCCCTCTGACCTTTAGTCTCTGACCCCGGCCCATCGCGGCTCGTTCCCGTGTGTCCGGCTCTGGCTGCGCCGTTGCTGCTCCCTGCCGCCCTTCGCCGCCATCTTGGGGCCGACACCGGCCGCCATCTTGGATCCGCCGCCGGGCGCCGCCATCTTGGATCGGCCGCTGGGCGCCGCCATCTTGGATCCACCACAGGGCGCCGCCATGTTGGACGGCGCCATCTTGGAGCCGCAGTTCCACGGGCCGCCACTGGGGGGCGATAGTGAGAACAAGAAACCCCATAGCGGCCCTATAGAGCCCCATTGCGGCCCCATAGAGCCCCATAGCGGCCCCATAGAGCCCCATTGTGACCCTATGGAGCCCCCCAAGAGCGCGGCCCAGCTGAGGAAGGAGGCCAAGAAAAGGGAGAAGATGGAGAGGTTCCATAACAAGCAGCAGCGCAACATGCAGGTACAGGGATATGGGGGATATGGGGGGATATGGGGTTATAGGGTTATGGGATCAGTTATGGGGTTCTATGGGGGGCTATGGGGTTATATGGGGTTATATGGGGGGATATGGGGGGATATGGGGTTGTATGGGGCTATGGGATCAATTATGGGGTTATATGGGGTGGTTATGGGGTTGTGGGATCAGTTATGGGGTTATATGGGGGGATATGGGGTCTATGGGGGGATATGGGGTTATATGGGGTTAAATGGGGTTATGGGGTTATATGGGGGGATTTGGGGTTATATGGGGGGATATGGGGCAGTTATGGGGTTATGAGATCAGTTATGGGGTTATACGGGGTTCTATGGGGTTCTATGGGGTTATGGGGGGATATGGGGTTATATGGGGGGATATGGGGTTATGGGGTTCTATAGGGTTCTATGGGGTTATGGGGCTATGGGATGAGTTATGGGGTTATATGGGGGGATATGGGGTTCTATGGGGTTATGGGGGTCTATGGGGTCCTATGGGGTTCTATGGGGGGATATGGGGTTATATGGGGTTATGGGGTTATATGGGGTGGTTATGGGGCTATGGGATCAGTTATGGGGGGATATGGGGTCCTATGGGGTCCTATGGGATAATATGGGGTTCTATGGGGGGATATGGGGTTATATGGGGTTGTATGGGGTGGTTATGGGGCTGTGGGATCAGTTATGGGGTTATATGGGGGGGGTATGGGGGTCTATGGGGTTATATGGGGCAGGGATGGGGTTATATGGGGGGATATGGGGTCCTATGGGGGATATGGGGTTCTATGGGGGGATATGGGGTTATGGGGGGATATGGGGTTATGGGGGGATATGGGGTTATATGGGGGATAGGGGGGGATATGAGGTTATGGGGTTATATGGGGTCTATGGGGTTATATGGGGTTCTATGGGGTCCTATGGGGGGATATGGGGGGATATGGGGTGGTTATGGGGCTATGGGATCAGTTATGGGGTTATATGGGGTCTATGGGGGGATATGGGGTGGTTATGGGGTTGTGGGATCAGTTATGGGGTTATATGGGGGGATATGGGGTCTATGGGGGGATATGGGGTTATATGGGGTTAAATGGGGTTATGGGGTTATATGGGGGGATATGGGGTTATATGGGGTCATATGGGGTTATATGGGGTGGTTGTGGGGCTGTGGGATCAGTTATGGGGTTCTATAGGGGGATATGGGGTTCTATGGGGTGGTTATGGGGCTATGGGATCAGTTATGGGGTTATATGGGGGGGTATGGGGTCCTATGGGGTTATATGGGGTTATGTGGGGGGATATGGGGTTATATGGGGCAGTTATGGGGCTATGGGATCAGTTATGGGGTTATATGGGGGGATGTGGGGTCCTATGGGGTTCTATGGGGGGATATGGGGGTCTATGGGATGGTTATGGGGCTATAGGATCAGTTATGGGGTTATATGGGGTCCTATGGGATAATATGGGGTTCTATGGGGGGATATGGGGCTATATGGGGTTCTATGGGGTTATGGGGTCCTATGGGGGGATATGGGGTTATGGGGTCCTATGGGGTTCTATGGGGCCTATGGGGTTCTATGGGGTCTATGGGGTTCTATGGGGTCTGTGGGGTCTATGGGGGGATATGGGGTTATATGGGGTTATGGGGTCCTATGGGGTTATGGGGTGATATGGGGGGATATGGGGGGATATGGGGTGGTTATGGGGCTATGGGATCAGTTATGGGGTTATATGGGGGGATATGGGGGTCTATGGGGTGGTTATGGGGCTATGGGATCAGGTATGGGGTTCTATGGGGTTATGTGGGGTTACGGGGTTCTATGGGGTTCTATGGGGTGGTTATGGGGCTATAGGATCAGTTATGGGGTGATATGGGGGGATACGGGGTTATATGGGGTCATTTATGGGGTCATTTATGGGGTCCCTTATGGGGTGTGTGTCATTAGGGCTCCCTTTGGTGGATCTTGGTGTCTGTTTCCTTTTGCTTGTTGGATTTTTGGGGCCATTTTGGGCCATTTTGGGCCATTTTGGGTCATTTTTTGCAGGTTCAGCCGAAGGCGCCGAGGAAACAACGACGGGACCCCGGGATCCTGAGCTACGACATCGACACCCCCCCGGGGGCTAAAAAGGGTCGGGGGGATATGGGGGCTATGGGGGGATATAGGGTCTATGGGGATACTATGGGGTTATGGGGGGCTATGGGGGTCTATGGGGCTAAGGGGGGCTATGGGGATATGGGGGGGCTATGGGGGTCTATGGGGTTATGGGGGGATACGGGGGCTATGGGGGGCTATGGGGATACTATGGGGTCTATGGGGTTATGGGGGGATATGGGGATACTATGGGGGTCTATGGGGTTATGGGGGTCTATGGGGTTATGGGGGGCTATGGGGATACTATGGGGGCTATGGGGTTATGGGGGGATATGGAGGTCTATGGGGCTATGGGGGTCTATGGGGATACTATGGGGTTATGGGGTTCTGGGGGGATATGGGGTTATGGGGGGCTGTGGGGGTCTATGGGGATATTATAGGGTCTATGGGGATACTATGGGGTTATGGGGGGATATGGGGGTCTATGGGGCTATGGGGGAATATGGGGTTATGGGGGAATATGAGGATACTATAGGGTCTATGGGGTTATGGGGGGATATGGGGTTATGGGGCTAAGGGGGGCTATGGGGCTGTGGGGGGATATGGGGATACTATAGGGTCTATGGGGATACTATAGGGTCTATGGGGTTATGGGGGTCTATGGGGCTATGGGGTTATGGGGGGATATGGGGTCTATGGGGATATGGGGGGCTATGGGGTTATGGGGGGATATGGGGTCTATGGGGATACTATGGGGTCTATGGGGCTATGGGGGGATATGGGGTTATGGGGATACTATAGGGTCTATGGGGATATGGGGGTCTATGGGGCTATGGGGTTATTGGGGGCTATGGGGGGCTATGGGGATATGGGACTATGGGGGGGCTATGGGGATATGGGGGTCTATGGGGCTATGGGGGCTGTGGAGCTATGGGGGTGTCTGTGGGGGGCTATAGGGGGGCTGTGCCCCATAACCCTGTTCTGCCCCATAACTTGTTGTGCCCCATAACCCTGTCCTGCCCCATAGACGTGTCGGTGCCGCTCCCGGCCTCGTACAGCCCCCGTTATGTTGAGGCCGCCTGGTACAGCTGGTGGGAGAAGGAGGGGTTCTTCAAACCCGAGTATGGGGTGAGTGGGGGCAGCCCCATAGCGGACCCATAACTGCCCCATAACTGCCCTATAGCTGCCCCATAGCCGCCCTATAGCCGCCCTATAGCTGCCCTATAGCCGCCCTATAGCTACACTACAGCTGCCCCATAGCTGCCCTATAGCTGCCCCATAGCTGCCCCATAGCTGCCCCATAACTGCCCTATAACTGCCCCATAGCTGCCCTATAGCTGCTCTATAACTGCCCCATAGCCGCCCCATAACTGCCCCATAGCTGCCCCATGGCTGCCCCATAGCTGCCCCATAACTGCCCCATAGCCGCCCCATAACAGCCCCATAGCCACCCCATAACTGCCCCATAGCTGCCCCATGGCTGCCCCATAGTTGTCCCATAACTGCCCCATGGCCCCACATCCCCCCCAGCCCCACATCTCCCCCCAGCCCCACATCCCCCCATAGCCTTACATCAGCCCCTTGCCCCACATCTCCCCCCCCCGCCCCACGTCCCTGCCCCACATCTCCCCCCCCCAGCCCCACACCCCAGCCCCACATCCCCCCCCTGCCCCACACCCCAGCCCCACATTTCCCCCCCTGCCCCACATCCCTGCCCCACATCCCCCCCATAGCCCCACATCCCTGCCCCACATCCCCCCCATAGCCCCACACCCGTGCCCCACATCCCCAGCCCCACATCCCTGCCCCACATCTCCCCCCCTGCCCCACATCCCCAGCCCCACATCCCTGCCCCACATCTCCCCCCCTGCCCCACATCCCCAGCCCCACATCCCTGCCCCACATCTCCCCCCCCTTCCCCACATCCCCAGCCCCACATCCGCCCCATAGCCCCACATCCCCCCCATAGCCCCACATCCCAGCCCCACATCCCCCCCATAGCCCCACACCCGTGCCCCACATCCCCAGCCCCACAGCCCAGCCCCACATTTCCCCCCCTGCCCCACATCCCTGCCCCACATTTCCCCCCCTGCCCCACATCCCCAGCCCCACATCCCTGCCCCACATCTCGCCCCCCTGCCCCACATCCCCCCCATAGCCCCACACCCCAGCCCCACATTTCCCCCCCTGCCCCACATATTTCCCCCCTGCCCCACACCCCAGCCCCACATCCCCCCCCCGCCCCACACCCCAGCCCCACATCCCTGCCTCACATCCCCAGCCCCACATCCCTGCCCCACATCTCCCCCCAGCCCCACATCCCTGCCCCACATCCCTGCCCCACATCTCCCCCCAGCCCCACACCCCAGCCCCACATCTCGCCCCCCTGCCCCACATTTCCCCCCCTGCCCCACATCCCTGCCCCACATCCCCCCCCTGCCCCACACCCCTGCCCCACATCCCAGCCCCACATCCCCCCCCGCCCCACACCCCAGCCCCACATTTCCCCCCCTGCCCCACATCCCCCCCATAGCCCCACATCCCTGCCCCACACCCCAGCCCCACACCCCAGCCCCACATTTCCCGCCCTGCCCCACAGCGCAGCGGGGTCTCGGAGCCGAACCCTCGCGGGGTCTTCATGATGTGCGTCCCCCCCCCCAACGTCACCGGGACGCTGCACCTCGGCCACGCGCTCACCAGCGCCATCCAGGACACACTGACACGATGGTGAGACCCACAGCTGCCCCATAAGTGCCCCATAAGTGCCCCATAGCTGCCCCATAGATACCCCATAGATACGCCATACATACCCTATAGCTGCCCCATAGATACCCTATAGCTGCCCCATAGCTGCCCCATAGCCACCCCATAGGCGCCCTATAGCTACCCTATAGCTGCCCCATGGCTGCCCCATAGATACCCTATAGCTGCCACATAGCTGCCCCATAGATACACCATAGATACACCATAGATACCCCATAGCTGCCCCATAGCTGCCCCATAGCTGCCCCATAGATATCCCATAGCTGCCCCATAGATACCCCATAGCTGCCCCATAGCTGCCCCATAGCTGCCCCATGGCTGCCCCATAGATATCCCATAGCTGCCCCATAGATACCCCACAGCTGACCCATAGCCCCCATAGGCCCCCATAGCCCCCCATAAGCCCCTATAACCCCCCTATATCCCCCCATATCCCCTATATCTCCACCATATCCCCCCATAGGACCCTCATATTCCCCCCATATCCCACTATAACACCCCATATCCCACTATAACACCCCATATCCCCTATATATCCCCCCATATCCCCCCTTATGCCACCCATAGGACCCCCATATCCCCCATTTCTGCCCCCATATCCCCATACCCCCCCATCCCCCTATATCACCCCATACCCCCCATAGGACCCCTGTATCCCTCCATAGGACCCTCATATCCCCCCCATATCCCCCCTATAACACCCCATATCCCCTATATCCCCTATATACCTTATATTTCCCCTATATGTCCCTATGGGCACCGTATGTGCGGGCAGACGACCCTATGGAACCCCCATATCCCCCCATACCCCCCATAGGACCCCCATATCCCCCCATATCCCCCTATATATCTCCCCATACCCCCTATATCCCCTATATGTCCCCCTATATCCCATAGGCACCGTATGTGTGGGCAGACGACGCTGTGGAACCCCCATATCCCCCTATATCCCCTATAACACCCCATATCCCCCTATATCCCCTATATCCCCTATATCCCCTATATGTCCCTATATGTCCCTATATATCCCATAGGCACCGTATGTGCGGGCAGACGACCCTGTGGAACCCCCATATCCCCCCATATCCCCCCATATCCCCCATAGGACCCCTATATCCCCCCATATCCCCTATATCCCACTATATCCCCCTATATATCTCCCTATACCCCCTATATCCCCCATAGGCACCGTATGTGCAGGCAGATGACGCTGTGGAACCCCCATATCCCCCTATATGCCCCTATATCCCCCCATATCCCACTATAACACCCCATATCCCCTATATCTCCCCCTATATATCCCATAGGCACTGTATGTGCGGGCAGACGACCCTGTGGAACCCCCATATCCCCCTATATCCCCCTATATATCCTATGTATTCTATAGGCACCGTATGTGCGGGCAGATGACCCTGTGGAACCCCCATATCCCCCTATATCCCCTATATCCCCTATAACACCCCATATCCCCCCATATCCCCCCATATCCCCTATATATCCTATATGTTTCTATAGGCACCGTATGTGCGGGCAGACGACTCTATGGAACCCCCATATCCCCCTATATCCCCCCATATCTGCCCCTATATCCCCTATATCTCCCCCTATATCCCCTATATCTCCCCCTATATCCCCTATATGTCCCTATATGTCCCTATATCCCCCTATAGGCACCGTATGTGCGGGCAGATGACCCTATGGAACCCCCATATCCCCCTATATCCCCCATAGGACCCCCATATCCCCCCATATCCCCCCATATCCCCTATATCCCCTATAGGCACCGTATGTGCGGGCAGACAACCCTATGGAACCCCCATATCCCCCCATATCCCCCCATAGGACCCCCATATCCCCTATATCCCCTATATCTCCCCCTATATCCCCTATATGTCCCTATATCCCCTATATATCCTATATATCCTATAGGCACCGTATGTGCGGGCAGACGACGCTGTGGAACCCCCATATCCCCCTATATCCCCCTATACCCCCTATATCTCCCCCTATAACACCCCATACCCCCTATATCCCCTATATATCCTATATATTCTATAGGCACCGTATGTGCGGGCAGACGACCCTATGGAACCCGGGCTGTGACCACGCTGGAATCGCGACCCAAGTTGTGGTGGAACGAAGGATCCAGAGGGAAAAAGGCGTCGGGAGGATGGAGATGGGACGGGAAGGGTTCCTAAAGGAGGTCTGGAGGTGGAAGGAGGAGTAAGTCACCATATAGAGACCCTATAGACCCTATAGACCCCATAGAGCTCATAGGGACCATAGGATGGAGATGGGACGGGAAGGGTTCCTAAGGGAGGTGTGGAAATGGAAGGAGGAGTAAGTGAACATATAGGGATCCTATAGACCCTATAGACCCCATAGGGACCCCATAGGGACCATAGGATGGAGATGGGACGGGAAGGGTTCCTAAGGGAGGTGTGGAGGTGGAAGGAGGAGTAAGTGAACATATAGGGACCCTATAGGGATCCTATAGACCTTATAGACCCCATAGGGACCATAGGATGGAAATGGGACGGGAAGGGTTCCTGAGGGAGGTGTGGAGGTGGAAGGAGGAGTAAGTGAACATATAGAATACATACAGACCCTATAAACCCCATAGGGACCATAGAGATCCTATAGGGACCCCATAGAGACCCCATAGGGACCATAGGATGGAGATGGGACGGGAAGGGTTCCTAAGGGAGGTGTGGAGGTGGAAGGAGGAGTAAGTGAACATATAGACCCTATAGATCCTATAGAGATCCTATAGACCCCATAGGGACCCCATAGGGACCATAGGATGGAGATGGGACGGGAAGGGTTCCTAAAGGAGGTGTGGAAATGGAAGGAGGAGTAAGTGACCATATAGAATACATACAGACCCTATAGACCCCATAGGGACCCCATAGGGACCATAGGATGGAGATGGGGAGAGAAGGGTTCCTAAGGGAGGTGTGGAGGTGAAAGGAGGAGTAAGTGACCACATAGAGACCCTATAGACCCCATAGGGACCCTATAAACCCCATAGAGAACATAGGGACCCCATAGACCCCATAGGGACCATAGGATGGAAATGGGGAGAGAAGGGTTCCTAAGGGAGGTCTGGAGGTGGAAGGAGGAGTAAGTGACCCTATAGGGCATATAGAGACCCCATAGGGACCATAGGGATCCTATAGACCCCATAGGGATCCTATAGACCCCATAGTGATCCTATAGACCCCATAGAGATCCTATAGACCCCATAGGGACCCTATAGACCCCATAGAGATCCTATAGACCCCATAGTGATCCTATAGACCCCATAGGGACCCTATAGACCCCATAGTGATCCTATAGACCCCGTAGGGATCCTATAGACCCCATAGGGATCCTATAGACCCTATAGAGATCCTATAGACCCCATAGTGATCCTATAGACCCCATAGTGATCCTATAGACCCCATAGGGATCCTATAGACCCCGTATGGACCCTATAGACCCCATAGTGATCCTATAGACCCCGTATGGACCCTATAGACCCCATAGGGACCCCGTGTGCCCCCCATCTCCCCATAGGAAGGGGGATCGCATCTACCAGCAGCTGCGACGCCTGGGGGCCTCCATGGACTGGGACCGAGCCTGCTTCACCATGGACCCGGTCTGTGGGGCGCTATGGGGCGGCTGTGGGGTGCTATGGGGCAGCTATGGGGTGTCTGTGGGGTGCTATGGGGTGGCTATGGGGTGCTATGGGGTGTTATGGGGTGTTATGGGGCGGCTGTGGGGTGTTATGGGGTGTTATGGGGCTGGGTGGGGTGCTATGGGGTGGCTATGGGGTGTTATGGGGCAGCTATGTGGTGTTATGGGGCGGCTATGGGGTGGCTATGGGGTGTTATGGGTCGGCTATGGGGCTGTGTGGGGTTCTATGAGGCAGCTATGGGGTGCTATGGGGTGTCTATGGGGTGTTATGGGGTGTTATGGGGCGGCTATGGGGCTGGGTGGGATGCTATGGGGCGGCTATGGGGTGTCTATGGGGTGTTATGGGGCGGCTATGGGGTGTTATGGGGTGGTTATGGGGCGGTTATGGGGCTAGGTGGGGTGCTATGGGGTGTCTATGTGTCCCTATGTGTCCCTATATGTCCCTATTGTCCCTATTAACCCTGTTGTCCCTATTGTCCCTATAGTCCCTATTAACCCTATAGTCCCTATGTATCTCTGTATGTCCCTATTGTCCCTATATGTCCCTATTAACCCTATAGTCCCTATATGTCCCTATTAACCCTATAGTCCCTATTAACCCTATATGTCCCTATATGTCCCTGTATGTCCGTATTAACCCTATAGTCCCTATAGTCCCTATATGTCCCTATTAACCCTATAGTCCCTATAGTCCCTATATGTCTGTATTAACCCTATAGTCCCTATTAACCCTATAGTCCCTATATGTCCCTATAGTCCCTATTAACCCTATATGTCCCTATATGTCCCTATATGTCCCTATATGTCCCTATTAACCCTATATGTCCCTATATGTCCGTATTAACCCTATAGTCCCTATGTGTCCCTATAGTCCCTATGTATCTCTATATGTCCCTATTAACCCTATATGTCCCTATATGTCCCTATGTATCTCTATATGTCCCTATAGTCCCTATGTGTCCCTATATGTCCGTATTAACCCTATAGTCCCTATGTGTCCCTATAGTCCCTATGTATCTCTATATGTCCCTATTAACCCTATATGTCCCTATATGTCCCTATGTATCTCTATATGTCCCTATAGTCCCTATATGTCCCTATATGTCCGTATTAACCCTATAGTCCCTATGTGTCCCTATAGTCCCTATGTATATCTATATGTCCCTATTAACCCTATATGTCCCTATATGTCCCTATTAACCCTATTAACCCTATAGTCCCTATATGTCCCTATTAACCCTATAGTCCCTATATGTCCCTATATGTCCCTATAATCCCTATGTGTCCCTATAGTCCCTATATGTCCGTATTAACCCTATAGTCCCTATTAACCCTATAGTCCCTATAGTCCCTATATGTCCCTATAGTCCCTATATGTCCCTATATGTCCTTATTAACCCTATAGTCCCTATGGTCCCTATTAACCCTATGTGTCTGTATTAACCCTATGGGTCCCTATGGGTCTCTATGTATATCTATATGTCCCTATTAACCCTATTAACCCTATTAACCCCATGTCCCCATTCCCCCCCATAGAAAATGTCCCGCGCGGTGACGGAGGCGTTTGTGCGTCTACATGAGATGGGGCTGATCTATCGCAGCACCCGATTGGTCAATTGGTCCTGTGCATTGGGGTCTGCTATATCTGATATTGAGGTATGGGATATATGGGGTTATATAGGGGATATATGGGATATATGGGGCTGATCTATCGCAGCACCCGATTGGTCAATTGGTCCTGTGCATTGGGATCGGCTATATCAGATATAGAGGTAATGTATGGGATATATGGGGTTATATGGGGTTATATAGGGGATATATGGGATATATGGGGTTATATGGGGTGATATATGGGATATATGGGGCTGATCTATCGCAGCACCCGATTGGTCAATTGGTCCTGTGCATTGGGGTCAGCTATATCCGATATAGAGGTATGGGATATATAGGGTTATATAGGGGATTTATGGGGTTATAGGGGATATATGGGGTTATGGGGTGATATGGGGGGAGATATGGGGTCCCTATGGGTCCCTGTGGGTCCCTATGGGGTCCCTATGTGTCTCTATGGGTCCCTATGTGTCCCTATGGGTCCCTATGTGTCCCTATGGGTCCCTATGGGTCCCTATGTGTCTCTATGGGTCCCTATGGGTCCCTATGTGTCCCTATGGGTCCCTATGTGTCCCTATGTGTCCCTATGGGTCCCTATGGGTCTCTATGGGTCCCTATGTGTCCCTATGGGTCCCTATGTGTCCCTATGGGTCCCTATGGGTCCCTATGTGTCTCTATGGGTCCCTATGGGTCCCTATGTGTCTCTATGGGTCCCTATGTGTCCCTATGGGTCCCTATGTGTCCCTATGTGTCCCTATGGGTCCCTATGGGTCCCTATGGGTCTCTATGGGTCCCTATGTGTCCCTATGGGTCCCTATGGGTCCCTATGGGTCCCTATGGGTCTCTATGGGTCCCTACGTGTCCCTATGTGTCCCTATGTGTCCCTATGTGTCCCTATGGGTCGCTATGTGTCCCTATGTGTCCCTATGTGTCCCTATGTGTCCCTATGGGGTCTCTGTGGGTCCCTATGGGTCTCTGTGGGTCCCTATGTGTCCCTATGGGTCCCTATGGGTCGCTATGGGGTCTCTATGGGTCGCTATGGGGTCTCTATGGGTCGCTATGGGGTCTCTATGTGTCCCTATGTATCTCTATGTGTCCCTATGGGTCCCTATGGGTCCCTAATGGGTCTCTATGTGTCCCTATGGGTCCCTATGTGTCCCTATGGGGTCCCTATGGGTCCCTATGGGTCGCTATGGGGTCCCTATGTGTCTCTATGGGTCTCTATGTGTCCCTGTGTGTCCCTATGGGTCTCTATGGGTCGCTATGTGTCCCTATGTGTCCCTATGGGTCCCTATGGGTCGCTATGGGTCTCTATGGGTCCCTATGGGTCCCTATGTGTCCCTATGTGTCTCTATGGGTCCCTATGTGTCCCTATGGTTCCCTATGTGTCCCTATGTGTCGCTATGGGTCGCTATGGGGTCTCTATGGGGTCACTATGGGTCCCTATGTGTCTCTATGGGGTCTCCATGTGTCCCTATGGGTCGCTATGGGGTCTCTACGTGTCCCTATGTGTCCCTATGTGTCCCTATGGGTCGCTATGGGTTGCTATGGGGTCTCTATGGGTCGCTATGGGTCTCTATGGGTCGCTATGTGTCCCTATGTGTCCCTATGTGTCCCTATGGGGTCTCTATGGTTCCCTATGGGGTCTCTATGGGTCGCTATGGGTCTCTATGTGTCCCTATGGTTCCCTATGGTTCCCTATGGTTCCCTATGGGTCCCTATGTGTCCCTATGTGTCCCTATGGGTCCCTATGGGGTCTCTATGGGTCCCTATGTGTCTCTATGTGTCTCTATGTGTCCCTATGTGTCCCTATGGGTCGCTATGGGGTCCCTATGTGTCTCTATGGGTCCCAGTGGGTCCCTATGTGTCCCTATGGGTCTCTATGGGGTCCCTATGTGTCCCTATGGGTCTCTATGGGGTCCCTATGTGTCCCTATGGTTCCCTATGGGTCTCTATGTGTCTCTATGTGTCTCTATGTGTCTCTATGGGTCCGGCAGGTGGAGAAGCGGGAGCTGCGGGGTCGGACGTTGCTGCGAGTTCCCGGTTACGAGGATCCCGTGGAGTTTGGGGTCCTGGTGGCGTTCGCGTACCCACTGGAGGGGGACGGTAACAAGGGGGGCTGGGGGGTCTATGGGGTCAGATGGGGGGCTGTGGGGGGCTGTGGGGGGCATGGGGGGTCAGATGGGGGTCTATGGGGTCAGATGGGGGGCTGTGGGGCTGGAAGGGGGTCTGTGGGGTGGGCTGTGGGGTCACATGGGGGGCTATGGGGTCAGATGGGGGACTATGGGGTCAGATGGGGGGCTGTGGAGTGGGGCTGTGGGGTTGGAAGGGGGGTCTATGGGGTCAGATGGGGGGTCTATGGGGGTCTATGGGGTTGGAAGGGGGTCTGTGGGGTGGGCTGTGGGTCTATGGGGTTGGAAGGGGGTCTCTGGGGTGGGCTGTGGGGTCAGATGGGGGGCTATGGGGTTGGAAGGGGGTCTATGGGGTAGGGTGTGGGGTTGGAAGGGGGTCTGTGGGGTTGGAAGGGGGGTCTATGAGGTCAGATGGGGGTCTGTGGGGGTCTATGGGGTTGGAAGGGGGTCTATGGGGTGGGCTGTGGGGTCAGATGGGGGGCTATGGGGTCAGAAGTGGGGCTGTGGGGCAGGGTGGGGCTTTGGGGTCGGAAGAGGGGTCTGTGGGGTGGGAAGGGGGGTCTGTAGGGTCTGTGGGGTGGGAAGGGGGGTCTATGGGGTCTATGGGGTGGGAAGGGGGCTCTATGGGGTCTGTGGGCTCTATGGGGTCTGTGGGGTTGGAAGGGGGCTCTATGGGGTCAGAAGGGGGGTCTGTGGGGTCGGAAGGGGGGTCTATGGGGACTGTGGGGTGGGAAGGGGGGTCTATGTCGTCTTTGGGGTGGGAAGGGGGGTCTATGGGGTCTGTGGGGTCTATGGGGTGGGAAGGGGGCTCTATGGGGTCTATGGGCTCTATGGGGTCAATGGGCTCTATGGGCTCTATGGGTTCTATAGGGTGGGAAAGGGGCTCTATGGGCTCTATGGGCTCTATGGGGTCTGTGGGGTGGGAAGGGGGCTCTATGGGCTCTATGGGCTCTATGGGCTCTATGGGGTGGGAAGGGGGCTCTATGGGCTCTATGGGCTCTATGGGCTCTATGGGGTGGGAAGGGGGCTCTATGGGGCAGGACTTGACTCTGTGCCCCCCCCCAGGTGGGGCTGTGGGTCCGGGGGAGCTGGTTGTGGCCACGACGAGACCCGAGACCATGTTGGGGGACGCAGCCGTCGCCGTCCACCCCGAAGACCCTCGGTACCAGGTGGGGCAGACCCAGAGATCGACCCATAGATTGACCCATAGATCGACCCATAGATTGATACATAGACCCATAGATCGACCCATAGACCCATAGATCGACCCATAGATCGACACATAGATCCCGGGGGGACCCATAGATTGACCCATAGATCGACACATAGACCCATAGATCGACCCATAGACCCATAGATCGACACATAGACCCATAGATTGACCCATAGATTGACCCATAGACCCATAGATTGACACATAGACCCATAGATTGACCCATAGAGGGACCCATAGACCCATAGATCGACCCATAGATCGACACATAGATCCCGGGGGGACCCATAGATTGACCCATAGATTGACCCATAGAGCCTGTGGGGACCCATAGAAAGACCCATAGATCCCACGGGGACCCATGGAGGGACCCACAGATCACATAGGGACCCATAGAGACCCACAGATCCCATAGAGACCCACAGATCCTATAGGGACCCATAGGGACCCATAGATCCCATAGGGACCCATAGATCCCATAGAGACCCACGGATCCCATAGAGACCCACAGATCCCATAGGGACCCATAGGGACCCACAGCTCCCATAGGGACCCATTGAGCCCCATAGATCCCATAGTGACCCCCATCGGTGGGCGGGACTTTGTGGCTCAGCCAATGGCTGACGTGTTTTCCCCTCCCGCAGCACCTGATTGGCCGCCGCGTGGTGCACCCGTTCACGGGGCAGAAGCTGCCAATCATCGGCGACCCCTTCGTCGACCCCCAGTTCGGGACCGGTAGGGGGCGGGGCTTAATAAAGGGGGCGGGGCTTAAATGGGGGCGGGGCCTGGGAATGGGCGGGGCTTAAATGGAGGCGGGGCTTGAAGGGGCAGGGCCTGGAAGGGGGTGTGGCTAAAAGGGGTGGGCTCACAAAGGGGGCGGGGCCTCAAAGGGGGTGGAGCCTAAAAGGGGGGCGGGGCTTGAATGGAGACAGTGTCTTAAAGGGGCGGGGTCTTAAGGGGGCGGGACTTAAAAGGGCTGGGCCTGGAAAGGGGGCGTGGCTAAAAGGAGGTAAACCTAGAAAGGGGGCGGGGCTTAAATTGAAGGTGTCTGGAAAGGGGGCGGGGCTTATAGGGGCACAGAGGGGGCGGGGCTTAATGGGGTGGGGTCTTAAAGGGGGTGGAGGCTAAAAGGGGGCGGGGCTTAAAGGGTGGGGTCACAAAGGGGGCGGGGTCTGGAAAGGGGGCGGGGCTTAAGGGGGTGGGGCCTTAAAGGGGCAGGGCCTCCATAAAGGGGTGGGGTCTCAAAGAGGGCAGGGCTTTAATAAAGGGGTGGGGCCTTAATAGGAGGCAGGGCCTTAATAAGGGGGTGGGGTCTTAATGGGGCTGGGGTCTCAAAGGGGTTTGGGGTCTTAAAGGGGGCTGGGGTCCCAATAAGGGGGGTGGGGTCTCAATGGGGCTGGGATCTTAATGGGGCTGGGGTCTCAAAGGGGTTTGGGGTCTCAAAGGGGGCTGGGGTCTTAAAGGGGGCAGGGCCTTAATAAGGGGGTGGGGTCCTAATAGGGGGGTGGGGTCTCAAAGGGGTTTGGGGTCTCAATAGGGGTGGGGTCCCAATAAGGGGGGTGGGGTCTTAAAGGGGGGTGGTGCCTTAATAAGGGGCTGGGGTCTCAAAGGGGGGTGAGGTCCCAATAAGGGGCTGGGGTCTCAAAGGGGTTTGGGGTCTTAATGGGGCTGGGGTCTCAAAGGGGTTGGGCCTTAATAAGGGGGTGGGGTCTCAAAGGGGGCTGGGGTCTCAATAGGGGTGGGGTCTCAATAAGGGGGGTGTCTCAATGGGGCTGGGGTCTCAAAGGGGTTTGGGGTCTTAAAGGGGTTTGGGGTCTCAATGGGGCTGGTGTCCCAATGGGGCTGGGTTCTTAAAGGGCCAGTCCCGTGTTGTCGTTGTCCCTGACCCTTTATTTCCCCCCTGGATCCAGGCGCAGTGAAGGTGACCCCAGCCCACGACCCCACAGATTTCGATGTGGGGCAGCGGCACCAGCTGCCCATGGTCACCATCATCACGGCCAATGGGAACATGGACAACGTGCCACCGCCATTCAGGGTGGGGATGGGGGATATGGGGGGATAGGGGGTTATATGGGGGAATATGGGGGAGATATGGTGTTATATATGGGGATATGGGGGTGTATGGGGGGTTATGGGGGGATATGGGTTTATATAGGGGGGATATGGGGTAGATATAGGGGTTATATGGGGGGATATGGGGTTATATGGGGGGATATGGGGGAATATGGGGGATATATGGGGGGGTATAGGGGGGATATGGGTGATATGGGGTCCTAAGGGGGTTATATGGGGGGATATGGGGTGATATGGGGGGTTATGGGGAGATATGGGGGGATATGGGGTGATATAGGGGGATATGGGGGGTAATGGGGGGGATATGGGGAGATATGGGGGGGATGTGGGGCAATGTGGGTCACTATGGGGCTCTGTGGGTCGCTGTGGGTCACACTATGGGTCACTATGGGTCGCTATGGGTCACTCTATGGGTCGCTGTGGGTCGCTATGGGTCTCTATGGGTCGCTATGGGTCGCTATGGGTCTCTATGGGTCACACTATGGGTCTCTATGGGTCTCTATGGGTCGCCATGGGTCTCTATGGGTCACTCTATGGGTCGCTGTGGGTCACACTATGGGTCTCTATGGGTCGCTATGGGTCGCTGTGGGTCTCTATGGGTCACACTCTGGGTCTCTATGGGTCCCTATGGGTCCCTATGGGTCTCTATGGGTCTCTATGGGTCTCTATGGGTCGCTATGGGTCTCTATGGGTCTCTATGGGTCTCTGTGGGTCTCTATGGGTTGCTATGGGTCACTCTATGGGTCGCTATGGGTCCCTATGGGTCTCTATGGGTCCCTATGGGTCTCTATGGGTCACTCTGTGGGTCTCTATGGGGTCCCTATGGGTCTCTATGGGTCCCTATGGGTCCCTATGGGTCCCTATGGGTCTCTATGGGTCCCTATGTGTCTCTATGGGTCTCTATGGGTCTCTATGGGCTCTATGGGTCCCTATGGGTCTCTATGGGTCTCACCGTCTCCCTGCAGGGCATGCGTCGGTTCGATGCCCGCACTGCGGTGGTGGCGGCGCTGCAGCGGTTGGGGCTGTTCCGGGGGGAGAGCGAGAACCCCATGGCTGTGCCTATATGCAGGTATAGGGGGCAGGTATATGGGGAGATGTGGGGCTGTGCCTATATGCAGGTATATGGGGCAGGTATAGGGGGAGATGTGGGGCAGGGGGGGGATGTGGGGCTGGAGATGTGGGGCTGGGGGAGATGTGGGGCTGGGGGGCTGTTCCTATGGGGTCTCTATAGGGTCCCTATGGATTATAGGATGTGGCTGTGCCCATAGTGCTGTGCGTGTGTGTGTCCCTATGGGCTGTGTGTGTGTCTATAGGATCCCTATAGGTTCTATGTGATCCCTATAGATCCTATAGATCCTACACGTTGTTCTATATGTTCCAGCCGTACCCATGACGTGGTGGAGCCGCTGCTGTGCCCATAGTGCTGTGTGTGTGTGTGTCCCTATGGGCTGTATGGGTGTCTATATGATCCCTATAGGATCTATAGGATCTATATGTTGTTCTATATGATCCCTATGTGTTCTATACCCTATAGCCGCACCCATGACGTGGTGGAGCTGCTGCTGTGCCCATAGAGCTGTGTGTGTGTGTGTGTGTGTGTGTCCCTATGGGCTGTGTGTGTCCCTATAGGTTCTATATGTTCCCTATAGGATCTATACATTGCTCTATACATTACAGCCGTACCCATGACATGGTGGAGCCGCTGCTGTGCCCATAGAGCTGTGTGTGTGTGTGTGTGTGTGTGTGTCCCTATGGGCTGTGTCTGTCCCTATAGGATCCCTATAGGTTCTATAGGATCTCTATAGGATCTATACATTGCTCTATACCTTCCAGCCGTACCCATGACGTGGTGGAGCCGCTGCTGTGCCCATAGAGCTGTGTGTGTCCCTATGGGCTGTGTCTGTCCCTATGGGCTCCCTATAGGATCTCTATAGGTTCTATATGATCCCTATAGGATTCCTATAGGATCTATATGTTCCCTATACCCTATAGCCGTACCCATGACGTGGTGGAGCCGCTGCTGTGCCCCCAGTGGTTCATGTCGTGCTCGGAGCTGGCGGCCGCAGCCGGAGCCGCCGTCAGGGGGGGGGAGCTGAGGATCCGGCCCCCCCAGCACAACAGGACCTGGTTCATATGGATGGACAATATACGGTCAGTGACCCATAGAGACACATAGAGACCATAGAGACCATAGAGACCCATAGAGACCCATAGAGCCCATAGAGAGCCATAGAGACCCATAGAGACCCATAGAGACCCATAGGGACCCATAGAGACCCTATAGAGACCCATAGAGACACATAGAGACCCATAGAAACCCATAGAGACCCATAGAGACCCATAGGGACCCATAGAGACCCATAGAAACCCCATAGAAACCCCATAGATCCCATAGAAACCCCATAGAGCCCATAGAGACCCATAGACCCCATAGAAACCCCATAGACCCCATAGAAACCCCATAGAAACCCCATAGATCCCATAGACCCCATAGAAACCCCATAGAAACCCCATAGAAACCTCATAGAGACCCTATGGATCCCATAGAAACCCCATAGAGCCCATAGAAACCCCATAGAGCCCATAGAAACCCCAGAGACCCCAGAGACCCCATAGAAACCTCAGAGACCCCATGGAGGCCCCATAGATCCCATAGAAACCCCCAAGACCCCATAGAGGCCCCATAGGTCCCATAGAAACCCCAGAGACCTCATAGATATCCCATATGACCCCATAGGGCTGCCCCACACCCCCTGACCCCATAGGGCTGCCCCACACCCCCTGACCCCATAGGGCTGCCCCACATCCCCTGACCCCATAGGGCTGCCCCATAGACCCCCTGACCCCATAGGGCTGCCCCACACCCCCTGACCCCATAGGGCTGCCCCACACCCCCTGACCCCATAGGGCTGCCCCACACCCCCTGACCCCATAGGGCTGCCCCACACCCCCTGACCCCATAGGGCTGCCCCACACCCCCTGACCCCATAGGGCTGCCCCACACCCCCCTGACCCCATAGGGCTGCCCCACATCCCACTGACCCCATAGGGCTGCCCCACATCCCCCTGACCCCATAGGGCTGCCCCACACCCCCTGACCCCATAGGGCTGCCCCACACCCCCTGACCCCATAGGGCTGCCCCACACCCCCTGACCCCATAGGGCTGCCCCACACCCCCTGACCCTATAGGGCTGCCCCACATCCCCTGACCCCATAGGGCTGCCCCACATCCCCTGACCCCATAGGGCTGCCCCATATCTCCACAGGGATTGGTGCATTTCCCGGCAGCTCTGGTGGGGTCACCGCATTCCAGCCTATCGGGTCCGCATCGATGGGGAGAGCGGAGCCCGCGGCCCCAATGGGGTGAGTGTGGGGCGGCTGTGGGGCAGCTGTGGGGCAGCTGAGGGTTGGAGTTATGGGGTTGGAGTTGTGGGGCTGTGGGGTCGCTGTGGGTCTCTCAGTGGGTCTCACTGTGTCGCTGTGGGTCTCTCCATGGGTCGCTGTGGGTCTCTCCATGGGTCGCTGTGGGTCTCTCCATGGGTCGCTGTGGGTCTCACTGTGTCGCTGTGGGTCTCACTGTGTCGCTGTGGGTCTCACTGTGTCGCTGTGGGTCTCACTGTGGGTCGCTGTGGGTCTCACTGTGTCGCTGTGGGTCTCACTGTGTCGCTGTGGGTCTCACTGTGTCGCTGTGGGTCTCACTGTGTCGCTGTGGGTCTCACTGTGTCGCTGTGGGTCTCACTGTGTCGCTGTGGGTCTCACTGTGTCGCTGTGGGTCTCACTGTGTCGCTGTGGGTCTCACTGTGGGTCTCAGTGGGTCTCACTGTGTCGCTGTGGGTCTCACTGTGTCGCTGTGGGTCTCACTGTGTCGCTGTGGGTCTCACTGTGTCGCTGTGGGTCTCAGTGGGTCACTGTGGGTCTCACTGTGTCACTGTGGGTCTCACTGTGTCGCTGTGGGTCTCACTGTGTCGCTGTGGGTCTCACTGTGTCGCTGTGGGTCTCACTGTGGGTCACTGTGGGTCTCACTGTGTCGCTGTGGGTCTCACTGGGTCGCTGTGGGTCTCACTGTGTCGCTGTGGGTCTCACTGTGGGTCACTGTGGGTCTCACTGTGTCGCTGTGGGTCTCACTGTGTCGCTGTGGGTCTCACTGTGTCGCTGTGGGTCTCACTGTGTCGCTGTGGGTCTCACTGTGTCACTGTGGGTCTCACTGTGTCGCTGTGGGTCTCACTGTGTCGCTGTGGGTCTCACTGTGTCGCTGTGGGTCTCTCAGTGGGTCTCACTGTGGGTCTCACTGTGTCGCTGTGGGTCTCAATGGGTCTCAGTGGGTCTCACTGTGTCGCTGTGGGTCTCACTGTGTCGCTGTGGGTCTCACTGTGTCGCTGTGGGTCTCACTGTGTCGCTGTGGGTCTCACTGTGTCGCTGTGGGTCTCGCTGTGTCGCTGTGGGTCTCAATGGGTCTCACTGTGTCGCTGTGGGTCTCACTGTGTCACTGTGGGTCTCACTGTGTCGCTGTGGGTCTCACTGTGTCGCTGTGGGTCTCACTGTGTCGCTGTGGGTCTCGCTGTGTCGCTGTGGGTCTCAATGGGTCTCACTGTGTCGCTGTGGGTCTCACTGTGTCACTGTGGGTCTCACTGTGTCGCTGTGGGTCTCACTGTGTCGCTGTGGGTCTCACTGTGTCGCTGTGGGTCTCACTGTGTCGCTGTGGGTCTCTCAGTGGGTCTCACTGTGGGTCTCACTGTGTCGCTGTGGGTCTCAATGGGTCTCAGTGGGTCTCACTGTGTCGCTGTGGGTCTCACTGTGTCGCTGTGGGTCTCACTGTGTCGCTGTGGGTCTCACTGTGTCGCTATGGGTCTCTCAGTGGGTCTCACTGTGTCGCTGTGGGTCTCACTGTGTCGCTGTGGGTCTCTCTGTGGGTCGCTGTGGGTCTCACTGTGTCGCTGTGGGTCTCACTGTGTCGCTGTGGGTCTCACTGTGTCGCTGTGGGTCTCACTGTGTCGCTGTGGGTCTCACTGTGTCGCTGTGGGTCTCACTGTGTCGCTGTGGGTCTCACTGTGTCGCTGTGGGTCTCACTGTGTCGCTGTGGGTCTCACTGTGTCGCTGTGGGTCTCACTGTGTCGCTGTGGGTCTCACTGTGTCACTGTGGGTCTCACTGTGTCGCTGTGGGTCTCACTGTGTCGCTGTGGGTCTCACTGTGTCGCTGTGGGTCTCACTGTGTCGCTGTGGGTCTCTCAGTGGGTCTCACTGTGGGTCTCACTGTGTCGCTGTGGGTCTCAATGGGTCTCAGTGGGTCTCACTGTGTCGCTGTGGGTCTCACTGTGTCGCTGTGGGTCTCACTGTGTCACTGTGGGTCTCACTGTGTCGCTGTGGGTCTCACTGTGTCGCTATGGGTCTCTCAGTGGGTCTCACTGTGTCGCTGTGGGTCTCACTGTGTCGCTGTGGGTCTCTCTGTGGGTCGCTGTGGGTCTCACTGTGGGTCACTGTGGGTCTCACTGTGTCGCTGTGGGTCTCACTGTGTCGCTGTGGGTCTCACTGTGTCGCTGTGGGTCTCACTGTGTCGCTGTGGGTCTCACTGTGTCGCTGTGGGTCTCACTGTATCGCTGTGGGTCTCACTGTGTCACTGTGGGTCTCACTGTGTCGCTGTGGGTCTCACTGTGTCGCTGTGGGTCTCACTGTGTCGCTGTGGGTCTCACTGTGTCGCTGTGGGTCTCACTGTGTCGCTGTGGGTCTCACTGTGTCGCTGTGGGTCTCACTGTGTCTCTATGGGTCTCACTGTGTCGCTGTGGGTCTCATTGTGTCGCTGTGGGTCTCACTGTGTCGCTGTGGGTCTCACTGTGTCGCTGTGGGTCTCACTGTGTCGCTGTGGGTCTCACTGTGTCGCTGTGGGTCTCACTGTGTCGCTGTGGGTCTCTCAGTGGGTCTCACTGTGGGTCTCACTGTGTCGCTGTGGGTCTCAATGGGTCTCAGTGGGTCTCACTGTGTCGCTGTGGGTCTCACTGTGTCGCTGTGGGTCTCACTGTGTCGCTGTGGGTCTCACTGTGTCGCTGTGGGTCTCACTGTGTCGCTGTGGGTCTCACTGTGTCGCTGTGGGTCTCACTGTGTCGCTGTGGGTCTCACTGTGTCGCTGTGGGTCTCACTGTGGGTCGCTGTGGGTCTCACTGTGGGTCTCTGTGGGTCTCACTGTGTCGCTGTGGGTCTCACTGTGTCGCTGTGGGTCTCACTGTGTCGCTGTGGGTCTCACTGTGTCGCTGTGGGTCTCACTGTGTCGCTGTGGGTCTCACTGTGTCGCTGTGGGTCTCACTGTATCGCTGTGGGTCTCACTGTGTCACTGTGGGTCTCACTGTGTCGCTGTGGGTCTCACTGTGTCGCTGTGGGTCTCACTGTGTCGCTGTGGGTCTCACTGTGTCACTGTGGGTCTCACTGTGTCGCTGTGGGTCTCACTGTGTCGCTGTGGGTCTCACTGTGTCGCTGTGGGTCTCACTGTGTCGCTGTGGGTCTCTCCATGGGTCGCTGTGGGTCTCACTGTGTCGCTGTGGGTCTCACTGTGTCGCTGTGGGTCTCACTGTATCGCTGTGGGTCTCACTGTGTCGCTGTGGGTCTCACTGTGTCGCTGTGGGTCTCTCCATGGGTCGCTGTGGGTCTCACTGGGTCTCAGTGGGTCTCACTGTGGGTCTCTCCATGGGTCGCTATGGGGCAGAGCGACCCCCATGATGACGGGCCGTGGGTCTGTGGGCGGACGGAGGAGGAGGCGCGGAACAAAGCGGCCAAAGAGTTCGGGGTGCGGCCAGAGAGCGTCCGGCTGGAGCAAGGTGTGGGGCGCTATGGGGCGCTATGGGGCGGGGGAGGCGCTATGGGGAGCTATGGGGTGGGGTACAGACTGTGGGGTGCTATGGGGTGGGGCACTATGGGGCGCTATGGGGCGCTATGGGGCGGGGGAGGCGCTATGGGGTGCTATGGGGTGGGGTACAGACTGTGGGGAGCTATGGGGTGGGGAGCTATGGGGCGCTATGGGGTGGGGGAGGCGCTATGGGGAGCTATGGGGTGGGGTACAGACTGTGGGGCGCTATGGGGCGCTATGGGGCAGGGTAGGGACTGTGGGGCGCTATGGGGCGCTATGGGGTGGGGGAGGGACTATGGGGAGCTATGGGGTGGGGTACAGACTGTGGGGCGCTATGGGGTGGGGTAGGGACCATGGGGCGCTATGGGGTGGGGTGGGGACCATGGGGTGCTATGGGGTGGGGTAGGGACTGTGGGGTGCTATGGGGTGGGGAGCTATGGGGCGCTATGGGGTGGGGGAGGCGCTATGGGGAGCTATGGGGCGGGGGAGGGACTATGGGGTGCTATGGGGTGAGGTACAGACTATGGGGCACTATGGGGTGGGGTGGGGACCATGGGGTGCTATGGGGTGGGGTAGGGACCATGGGTGCTATGGGGCGGGGTAGGGACTGTGGGGCGCTATGGGGTGGGGACCATGGGGTGCTATGGGGCGGGGTAGGGACTGTGGGGTGCTATGGGGTGGGGTGGGGAGCTATAGGGTGTTATGGGGTGGGGTGAGCTTGTGGGGCGCTATGGGTCACTTGTGGGGTTCTGTGGGTCACTTGTGGGTCACTTATGGGGCACTGTGGGTCACTTATGGGGTGCTGTGTGTCACTTATGGGTCACTTATGGGGCACTGTGTCACCTGTGGGGCACTGTGTCACTTATGGGGCGCTGTGGGTCACTTATGGGTCACTGACGTGTCACTTATGGGTCACTGACGCGTCACTTGTGGGTCACTGACGTGTCACTTGTGGGTCACTGACGTGTCACTTGTGGGTCACTGACGCGTCACTTGTGGGGCGCAGACGAGGACGTCCTGGACACGTGGTTCTCGTCGGGGCTGTTCCCGTTCTCCATCTTTGGGTGGCCGGAACAGGTGGGACATGGGGGGGGGGGTCCCTGCCCCACTGAGCCCCACTGAGCCCCACTGAGCCCCACTGCGCCCCATTGAGCCCCACTGAGCCCCACTGAGCCCCATTGAGCCCCATTGAGCCCCACTGAGCCCCACTGCGCCCCACTGAGCCCCACTGAGCCCCATTGAGCCCCACTGAGCCCCACTGAGCCCCACTGAGCCCCACTGCGCCCCACTGAGCCCCACTGAGCCCCACTGAGCCCCACTGCGCCCCACTGCGCCCCACTGAGCCCCACTGAGCCCCACTGAGCCCCACTGAGCCACCCCATTGAGAACAATGGGCCCCACTGATCCCATTGGTAACCCTGTGCCCCATTGATAACTCTGTGCCCCATTGATCCCATTGATAACTCTGTGCCCCATTGATAACTGAGCTCCATCCCATTGAACCCCATTGAATCCCATTAACCCCATATTAACCCTATAGACCGAGGACCTGTCCGTGTTCTACCTGGGGTCCCATAGGATCCCATTAAACCCCATTAAATCCCATTGATCCCATATTAACCCCATTAAATCCCATAGACCAAGGACCTGTCCGTGTTCTACCCGGGGTCCCATTAATCCCATTGATCCCATATTAACCCCATTGATCCCATATTAACCCCATTAAATCCCATTAACCCCATATTAACCCTATAGACAGAAGACCTGTCCGTGTTCTACCCGGGGTCCCATTGATCCCATTGATCCCATATTAACCCCATTAACCCCATTGACCCTATAGACCGAGGACCTGTCCGTGTTCTACCCGGGGTCCCATTAAATCCCATTAAATCCCATTGATCCCATATTAACCCCATTAAATCCCATAGACGGAGGACCTGTCCGTGTTCTACCCGGGGTCCCATTGATCCCATTGACCCCATTGACCCCATAGGATCCCATTAAATCCCATTGATCCCATATTAAATCCCATTAAATCCCATATTAACCCCATAGACAGAAGACCTGTCCGTGTTCTACCCGGGGTCCCATTGACCCCATAGGATCCCATTAAACCCCATTAAATCCCATTAAATCCCATTAACCCCATTGATCCCTATAGACAGAAGACCTGTCCGTGTTCTACCCGGGGTCCCATTGATCCCATTGACCCCATTAAATCCCATTAAATCCCATTGATCCCATATTAACCCCATTAACCCCATTGATCCCTATAGACGGAGGATCTCTCTGTGTTCTACCCGGGCTCTTTGCTGGAGACGGGCCACGACATCCTGTTCTTCTGGGTGGCCCGGATGGTGATGCTGGCGCTGGCACTGACCGGGAAACTGCCATTCAAGGAGGTGAGAAATGGGGCGAAATCAGGGGAAATTGGGCAAAATTGGGGTAAAATTGGGTAAAATGGGAAACTGCCCTTCAAGGAGGTGGGAAATGGGGGGAAATAGGGGGAAATTGGGCAAAATTGGGTAAAATGGGGGAATATGGGAAACTGCCCTTTAGAGAGGTGGGAAATGGGGCGAAATAGGGGAAAATGGGGGAATATGGGGGGATATGGGGAGATATGGGGGGTTAAATGGGATTAAATGGGGGAATATGGGGGTAAATGAGGTTTTTTACCCCATTTCCCCCCTTTTTCCTCCCCATTTCCCCATGATTTACCCCCTTTTTTCCCCCATTTTCCCCCAATTTCCCCCTTTTTTACCCCATTTCTCCCCCATCTCCCCCATTTCCCCCCCTTTCACCTCCTTTTTCCCCCATTTCCCCCCATTTCCCCTTTTCACCCCATTTTCCCCCTTATTTACCCCCATTTCCCCATTATTTACCCCCTTTTTCCACCCCTTCTCCCCCATTTCCCCCTTTTTTACCTCATTTTTCCCCAATTTCCCCCATCTTTCCCCCCTTTTTCCCTCATTTTCCCCCTTTTTACCCCATTTTCCCCCAATTTCCCCTCTTTTTCCCCATTATTTACCCCCATTTTCCCCCCATTTCCCCCTTTTTACCTCATTTTTTCCCCCATTTCCCCCTTTTTTACCTCATTTTTTCCCCTATTTACCCCCATTTTCCCCCCATTTCCCCCTTATTTCCCCATTATCCCCCATTATCCCCCATTTCCCCCCCCTTTCCAGGTGTACCTTCACGCCATCGTCCGCGACGCCCACGGGCGTAAGATGAGCAAATCGCTGGGGAACGTCATCGACCCCCTGGACGTTATCGAGGGCATCAGCCTCAAGGTGCTCATTAATACATGCTAACTACATGTTAATTACATGTTAATTACATGCTAATTACATGCTAATTACATGGGGATTCATTAATTAGATGGTAGGTTATTAATTATATGGGGGGTTATTATATGGGTCATCGAGGGCATCAGCCTCAAGGTGCTAGTTAATACATGTTAATTACATGCTAATTACATGTTAATTACATGGGGATTCATTAATTAGATGGTAGGTTATTTATTATATGGGTTATCGAGGGCATCAGCCTCAAGGTGCTCATTACATGTTAATTAGATGCTAATTACATGTTAATTACATGGGGATTCATTAATTAGATGGTAGGTTATTAATTATATGGGGGGTTATTATATGGGTTATTGAGGGCATCAGCCTCAAGGTGCTAATTAATACATGTTAATTACATGTTAATTAGATGCTAATTAGATGGGGATTCATTAATTAGATGGGGGTATTAATTATATGGGGGGGTATTAATTATATTGGGGTCATTGAGGGCATCTGCCTAAAGGTATTAATTAGATGTTAATTAGATGGGGGGATTAATTAGATGGGGATATTAATTATATGGGGGGGGTTATTAATTATATGGGGGGGTTATTATATATGGGGGGTATTAATTATATGGGGGGTATTAATTATATATGGGGCTATGGGATGTGTGGGGCGATGGGGGGCTGTGGGATGTGTGGGGTGATATGGGGTGATATGGGTATATATGGGGCAGTGGGGTTATGGGATGTGTGGGGCAATGGGGGCCGTATGGGGCTGTGGGGCTGTGGGATGTGTGGGGTGATATGGGGCAGTGGGGCTATGGGATGTGTGGGGCGATGTGGGGCAATGTGGGGTGATGTGGGGCTGTGTGGTCGCTATGGGGCTGACGTGGGGCGCTGTGTCCCCCCCCCAGGGTCTCCACCAGCAGCTGCTGAACAGTAACTTGGACCCCGCGGAGCTGGAGCGAGCACGGGAAGGACAGGTGTGGGGCTGGGACCCACATGTGTGGGGTGGGACCCCGATATATGGGGCTGGGACCCACATGTGTGGGGTGATACCCCGATATATGGGGCTGGGACCCACATGTGTGGGGTGGGACCCCGATATGTGGGGCTGGGACCCACATGTGTGGGGTGGGACCCCGATATGTGGGGCTGGGACCCACATGTGTGGGGTGGGACCCCGATATATGGGGCTGGGACCCACATGTGTGGGGCGGGACCCCGATATATGGGGCTGGGACCCACATGTGTGGGGTGGGACCCTGATATATGGGGCTGGGACCCACATGTGTGGGGTGGGACCCTGATATATGGGGCTGGGACCCACATGTGTGGGGTGGGACCCCGATATATGGGGCTGGGACCCACATGTGTGGGGTGGGACCCCGATATATGGGGCTGGGACCCACATGTGTGGGGTGGGACCCCGATATATGGGGCTGGGACCCACATGTGTGGGGTGGGACCCTGATATATGGGGCTGGGACCCACATGTGTGGGGTGGGACCCTGATATATGGGGCTGGGACCCACATGTGTGGGGTGGGACCCCTATAGATGGGCTGAGACCCCCATATGTGGGGCTGAGACCCCCAGGTGTGGGGCTGACCCCCATATGTGGGGCTGAGACCCCCGTCCCTTTTTTCTGCCCCATAGAAACGCGATTTCCCCAATGGGATCCCGGAGTGCGGCACCGACGCGCTGCGCTTCGCCCTCTGCGCATACACGGCTCAGGGTGAGGCCCCACGGCTGCCCCATAAGTGCCTCATAGCTGCCCTATAGCTGCCCCATAGCTGCCCCATAAGTGCCCTATAGCTGCCCCATAAGTGCCCTATAGCTGCCCTATAGCTGCCCTATAAGTGCCCTATAGCTGCCCCATAAGTGCCCTATAGCTGCCCCATAGCTGCCCTATAGCTGTCCCATAGCTGCCCCATAGCTGCCACATAAGTGCCCCATAGCTGCCCCTTAAGTGCCCTATAGCTGCCCCATAGCTGCCCTATAAGTGCCCTATAGCTGCCCCATAGCTGCCCTATAGCTGTCCCATAGCTGCCCCATAAGTGCCCTATAGCTGCCCCATAAGTGCCTCATTACTGCCCCATAGCTGCCCCATATATGCCCCACATTGCCCCAAATCCACCCCAATTCCTC
Organism: Coturnix japonica; assembly: GCF_054131305.1. Classification (NCBI taxonomy): domain Eukaryota; kingdom Metazoa; phylum Chordata; class Aves; order Galliformes; family Phasianidae; genus Coturnix; species Coturnix japonica. The sequence continues at coordinate 3,248,436 of NW_028188946.1, forward strand.
CCAAATCCACCCCAGATCCCCCCCTATCTGCCCCACAGTGCCCCATAGCTGCCCTATAGCTGCCCCGCAGTGCCCCCTATCTGCCCCACAGTGCCCCATAGCTGCCCCACATTGCCCCCTATCTGCCCCACAGTGCCCCATAGCTGCCCTATAGCTGCCCCACATTGCCCCCTATCTGCCCCACAGTGCCCCATAGCTGCCCCATAACTGCCCCATAAGTGCCCCATAGCTGCCCCATAACTGCCCCCTATCTGCCCCACATCCCCCCCATGTGGTCTCTCCCCACAGGCCGCGACATCAACCTGGACGTGGGGCGAGTTTTGGGGTATCGTCATTTCTGCAACAAAGTTTGGAACGGGGCGAGATTCATCCTCAGGGCCCTGGGACCCCAATACAGCCCACCCCATAACATGGAGGTGTGGGGCGGGATGTGGGGCTGGGAGCGTCCCTATGGGGCTGGGAGGGTCCCTATGGGGGTGGGAGGGTCCTTATGGGGCTGGGAGGGTCCTTATGGGGTTGGGAGGGTCCCTATGGGGCTGGGAGGGTCCTTATGGGGCTGGGAGGGTCCTTATGGGGCTGGGAGGGTCCTTATGGGGCTGGGAGCGTCCCTATGGGGCTGGGAGGGTCCCTATGGGGCTGGGAGGGTCCTTATGGGGCTGGGAGCGTCCTTATGGGGTTGGGAGGGTCCTTATGGGGCTGGGAGCGTCCCTATGGGGCTGGGAGGGTCCTTATGGGGTTGGGAGCGTCCCTATGGGGCTGGGAGGGTCCCTATGGGGCTGGGAGGGTCCTTATGGGGCTGGGAGCGTCCTTATGGGGCTGGGAGGGTCCCTATGGGGCTGGGAGGGTCCCTATGGGGCTGGGAGGGTCCCTATGGGGCTGGGAGGGTCCTTATGGGGCTGGGAGGGTCCTTATGGGGCTGGGAGGGTCCCTATGGGGCTGGGAGGGTCCTTATGGGGTTGGGAGGGTCCTTATAGGGCTGGGAGGGTCCCTATGGGGCTGGGAGGGTCCCTATGGGGCTGGGAGGGTCCTTATGGGGCTGGGAGGGTCCTTATGGGGCTGGGAGGGTCCCTATGGGGCTGGGAGGGTCCTTATGGGGTTGGGAGGGTCCTTATAGGGCTGGGAGGGTCCCTATGGGGCTGGGAGGGTCCTTATGGGGCTGGGAGGGTCCTTATGGGGCTGGGAGGGTCTCTATGGGGCTGGGCTCTCTCTATGGGGCAGAGCTGTCCCTATAGGTCTCTCTCTTTCAGGTCCGTGGCCATATAGGGATAGCTGGGCTGTGTCTTGTTGTTATAGGGCTGATCTCTATGGGGCTGAGCTGTCCCTATGGGTCTCTCTATGTGTCTCTATGGGTCTCTATGGGGCAGATATGGGTCTCTATGGGGCAGGTCTCTCTGTTGTAGGTCCGTGGCCATATGGGCATTGCTGACCGGTGGATCCGCAGCCGTTTAAGTCGGGCCGTTTCCTGTTGTTCGGCCGCGTTGAGTCGCTTCGATTTCCCGGCCGCCACATCGGCCATTCACGGGTTATGGCTGTACGACCTGTGTGATGTGTATCTGGTGAGTTATATGGGGTCTATGGGGTGTTATATGGGGATATATGGGGTTATATGGGATATATGGGGTGTTACATGGGTTATATGGGGTTATATGGGATATATGGGGTTATATGGGGTTATATGGGATATATGGGGTTATATGGGGTGTTTCACGTCGGCCATTCACGGACTGTGGCTCTATGACCTGTGTGATGTGTATCTGGTGAGTTATATATGGGATATATGGGGATATATGGGATATATGGGGTGTTATATGGGGTTATATATGGGATATATGGGGTGTTATATGGGATATGTGGGGTTATATGGGGTGTTATATGGGATATATGGGGTTATATATGGGATATGTGGGGTTATATATGGGATATATGGGGTTATATGGGGTTATATATGGGATATATGGGGCTATATATGGGATATATGGGGTTATATATGGGATATGTGGGGTTATATATGGGTTATATGGGGTTATATGGGGTTATATATGGGATATATGGGGTTATATGGGGATATATGGGGTTATATATGGGATATATGGGGTTATATGGGGTTATATATGGGATATATGGGGTTATATGGGGATATATGGGGTTATATATGGGATATATGGGGTTATATATGGGATATATGGGGTTATATGGGGTTATATATGGGATATATGGGGTTATATGGGGATATATGGGGTTATATATGGGATATATGGGGTTATATATGGGATATATGGGGTTATATGGGGTTATATATGGGATATATGGGGTTATATGGGGATATATGGGGTTATATATGGGATATATGGGGTTATATGGGGTGTTTCACGTCGGCCATTCACGGACTGTGGCTGTATGACCTGTGTGATGTGTATCTGGTGAGTTATATATGGGATATATGGGGATATATGGGATATATGGGGTGTTATATGGGATATATGGGGTTATATATGGGATATATGGGGTTATATGGGGTTATATATGGGGATATGTGGGGTTATATGGGGTTATATGTGATTATATGGGGCTCTATGGGGTTATATATGGGGATATGTGGGGTTATATGGGGATATATGGGGTTATATATGGGATATATGGGGTTATATGGGGTTATATGGGGCTCTGTGGGGTTTTATAGGGTTCTATGGGGCTGTGGGGTTCTATAGGGCGCTATGGGGCTCTATGGGGTGTTATAGGGTTCTATGTCCATATACACGTACCTTTACCCCATAGGAATGTGTGAAGCCGGTGCTGTCCCGCGCAGCCGCGTGTGGGGCTGCAGCCGCCCCCCAACCCCAGGAGGAGGAGCCGGACCCCCCCCATAATGAGCCAGACGCCCCCCATAACAATGAGCCGGACCCCCCCCATGATGACGATGATGATGATGATGAAGGTGGGGATGCCGTGGGGCGGCTGCGTGCGGTGCAGGACGTGCTGCATTGCTGCATGGAGGGGGGGCTGCGGCTCCTGGCCCCATTTATGCCCTTCGTCACCGAGGAGCTTTGGCAGCGGCTGCCCCACGACCCCCCTGCGCCCCCCAGCCTCTGTGTGTGCCCATATCCACAGCCTGAAGTGGTGAGATGTGGGGAGATATGGGGGGATATAGGGGGAGATATGGGGGTATAGGGGGATATAGGGGGAGATAGGGGGATATAGGGGGTATATAGGGGGAGATATGGGGATATAGGGGGGATATGGGGATATAGGGGGGAGATATGGGGATATAGGGGGATATAAGGGGAGATATGGGGATATGGGGGGGATATAGGGGGAGATATGGGGGTATAGGGGGGACATAAGGGGAGATATGGGGGTATAGGGGGGATATATGGGGATATAGGGGGATATAGGGGGAGATATGGGGATATAGGGGGAGATATGGGGGTATAGGGGGGATATAGGGGGAGATATGGGGATATAGGGGGGATATAGGGGGAGATAGGGGGATATAGGGGGAGATATGGGGATATAGGGGGGATATAGGGGGAGATATGGGGATATAGGGGGAGATATGGGGATATAGGGGGGATATAGGGGGAGATAGGGGGATATAGGGGGAGATATGGGGATATAGGGGGGATATAGGGGGAGATATGGGGATATAGGGGGAGATATGGGGGGATATAGGGGGAGATAGGGGGAGATATGGGGATATAGGGAGGATATAGGGGGAGATAGGGGGATATAGGGGGGAGATATGGGGATATAGGGGGAGATAGGGGGAGATATGGGGGTATAGGGGGGATATAGGGGGAGATATGGGAATATAGGGGGAGATATGGGGATATAGGGGGAGATATGGGGATATAGGGGGGATATAGGGGGAGATATGGGGATATAGGGGGAGATATGGGGATATAGGGGGGATATAGGGGGAGATATGGGGATATAGGGGGGAGATATGGGGATATAGGGGGGATATAGGGGGGAGATATGGGGATATAGGGGGGTATAGGGGGAGATATGGGGATATAGGGGGGAAATATGGGGATATAGGGGGGGAAATGGGGGTATGGGGGGGAGAAATAGGGGTCTAAGGGGGGAGATGGGGGGGTCAGGGGGGAGAAATGGGGTCTGGGGGGGAGGTAGGGGACAGAAATGGGGTCTGGGGTTGATCTGTGGGTCTGGGGGGTCTCTGTGGGCCTGGATGGCTCTCTATGGGGTGGGGGGGGTCTCTATGGGTCTGGGGGGTCTCTATGGGTCTCTATGGGTCTGTGTGGGTCTCTATGGGTCTGTGTGGGTCTCTACGGGTCTCTATGGGTCTGTGTGGGTCTCTATGGGTCTCTATGGGTCTGGGGTCCCCACTGACCCCCTTTTCCCGCCCCATAGTTCTGCTGGGAGGACCCGGAGCTGGAGAACACGATGGAGTTTGTGCTGAGCATCGTGAGGGCACTGAGGGGGCTGAGGGCGGAGCACGGGCTGACCAGCAGCAGACCCCCATGTGAGGATGTGGGGGGATGTGGGGGGGATGTGGGGGGATATGGGGATATAGGGGGGATATGGGGGGGATATAGGGGGATGTGGGAGGAGATGGGGGGGATATGGGGGGATATGGGCTGAGGGCGGAGCACGGGCTGACCACCAGCAGACCCCCATGTGAGGATGTGGGGGGGATGTGGGGGGAATGGGGGGAAATGGGGGGAAATAGGGGGGATATAGGGGAGAATGGGGGGGGGTCCTGGGTTGGGAGGTGGTTCCTACAGGCTCAATGGGGCTGGGGGGGTCTCCCACTGATGCCCCCATTGCCCCCATTGTCCCTATGGGGCTCTATGGGGCTCTATGGGGTCTCCCTGCTGCCCCCATTGTCCCTATGGGGCTCTATGGGGCTCTGTGGGGCTCTATGGGTCCCCCTGCTGCCCCCATTGTCCCTATGGGGCTCTATGGGGCTCTATGGGGTCTCCCTGCTGCCCCCATTGTCCCTATGGGGCTCTATGGGGCTCTGTGGGGCTCTATGGGTCCCCCTGCTGCCCCCATTGTCCCTATGGGGCTCTATGGGGCTCTATGGGGTCTCCCTGCTGCCCCCATTGTCCCTATGGGGCTCTATGGGGCTCTGTGGGGCTCTATGGGTCCCCCTGCTGCCCCCATTGTCCCTATGGGGCTCTATGGGGCTCTATGGGGTCTCCCTGCTGCCCCCATTGTCCCTATGGGGCTCTATGGGTCTCTATGGGGCTCTATGTGGCTCTATGGGTCCCCCTGACCCCCCGCTGCCCCCAGGTTTCCTGCAGTGCCCCGACCCCTCGTGGGCGTCTCGTGCCTGTCGCTGCCGGCCCCACATTCGCACGTTGGCGTCGGTCGGGGCCGTCACCGTCCTCGGGGGGGGGGACAACGAGGCCGAGCCCCCCCCGGGCTGCGCCGTGGCCGTGGCCTCCGAGCACTGCACCGTGCATCTGGGGCTGAAGGTGAGGGGGATATGGGGGGATATAGGGGGGATATAGGGGGATATGGGGCCTCCGAGCACTGCACTGTGCATCTGGGGCTGAAGGTGAGGGGATGTGGGGGGATATGGGGGGATATGGGAGGATATGGGGGGGATATAGGGGGATATGGGGCCTCTGAGCACTGCACTGTGCATCTGGGGCTGAAGGTGAGGGGGATATGGGGGGGATATGGGGGGATATAGGGGGATATGGGGCCTCCGAGCACTGCACTGTGCATCTGGGGCTGAAGGTGAGGAGATGTGGGGGGATATGGGGTGGGATGGGGGGATATGGGGGGATATAGGGGGATATGGGGTGGAATAAGAGGATATGGGGGGATATGGGGCCTCTGAGCACTGCACAGCCCATCTGGTGCTAAAGGTGAGGGGGGATATGGGGGGATGTGGGGTGGGATGGGGGGATATGGGGCGGGATGGGGGGATATAGGGGGGATATGGGGCCTCCGAGCACTGCACCATGCATCTGGGGCTGAAGGTGGGGGGATATGGGGGGATATAGGGGGATATGGGGCGGGATATGGGGGGATATGGGGCCTCCGAGCACTGCACTGTGCATCTGGGGCTGAAGGTGAGGGGGGATATGGGGCGATATGGGGGGATATGGGGGGATATAGGGGGATATGGGGGGATATAGGGGGATATGGGGGGATATGGGGCCTCCGAGCACTGCACTGTGCATCTGGGGCTGAAGGTGAGGAGATGTGGGGGGATATGGGGCAGAATAAGGGGATATGGGGGGGATATGGGGCCTCCGAGCACTGCACTGTACATCTGGGGCTGAAGGTGAGGGGGATATGGGGGGATATGGGGAGATATAGGGGGGATATGGGGGGGATATGGGGGGATATAGGGGGATATGGGGGGGATATGGGGGGATATAGGGGGATATGGGGCCTCCGAGCACTGCACTGTGCATCTGGGGCTGAAGGTGAGGGGGATATGGGGGGATATGGGGAGATATAGGGGGGATATGGGGGGGATATGGGGGGATATAGGGGGATATGGGGGGGATATGGGGGGATATAGGGGGATATGGGGCCTCCGAGCACTGCACTGTGCATCTGGGGCTGAAGGTGAGGGGGATATGGGGGGATATAGGGGGGATATAGGGGGATATGGGGGGATATGGGGCCTCCGAGCACTGCACTGTACATCTGGGGCTGAAGGTGAGGAGATGTGGGGGGATATGGGGAGATATAGGGGGATATGGGGGGGATATAGGGGGATATGGGGCGGGATGGGGGGATATGGGGTGGGATGGGGGGATATGGGGCCTCCGAGCACTGCACCGTGCATCTGGGGCTGAAGGTGGAGGGGGATAGGGGGGGATATGGGGCGGGATGGGGGGCAGAATAAGGGGATATGGGGGGATATGGGGGGGATATAGGGGGATATGGGGTGATATGGGGCAGGATGGGGGGATATGGGGAGGGATGGGGACGGTGAATGGAGGGATGTGGGGGGGGGCTTGTTGGGTGAGGGCTCTCTGTGGGGCTGACCCACAGCTGGGGGGCTGTCTATGGGGCTGACCCCTGGTGGGGGGGCTGTCTGTCTATTGTCTGTCTATGGGGCTGACCCCCCTGTGCCCCACAGGGTCTGATCGACCCCCCCCGGGAGCTGGCCCGACTTGGGGGGCGGCGCGAGGAGCTGCAGCGACAGCGGGACCGACTGCGGGACAGGATGGAGGCACAGGGCTACGGGGACAAGGTGCCCCACAGCGTCAGGGAGGCTGATGCCACCAAGGTAGGGGGGAATGGGGGGGTGTGGGGATGGAAATGGGGCAGGAAATGGGGCAGGAAATGGGGCGGGGGGGAAAGGGGGGTGGGAAATGGGGGGAAACGGGGGGCGTGGGGGGCAGGAAATGGGGCAGGGGGGAAAAGGGGGTGGGAAATGGGGGGAAGGAGGGGATATGGGGGGCAGGAAATGGGGTGGGGGGGCAAAAGGGGGGTGGGAAATGGGGGGCAGGAAGTGGGGTGGGGGGGATGTGGGGCAGGAAATGGGGCAGGGGGCAAAAGGGGGGTGGGAAATGGGGGGTAGGAAATGGGGCAGGGGGGATGTGGGGCAGGAAATGGGATGGGGGGGCAAAAGGGGTGGGAAATGGAGGGAAGGGGGGCAGGAAATGGGGCAGGGAGGAATGTATCTATTAATATTAATGAGGGCGGCACCTATTAATATTAATGAGGGGGCGTGGCTTCCCTCTGTCCCCGCCCCCAGCTGGCGCAGGCGGAGGCGGAGCTTCGCAAGGTGGACGAGGCGCTGCAGCGCGTGCGCGGGATGCTCTGAGCCAATCACAACGCGGCGCCGGGAAGCTCCGACCAATAAAAACGCGGCGCCGGGATGTTCTGACCAATAAAAACGTAGCGTGCAGGATGCTCTCAGCCAATAGAAACGCGGTGCCGCCTGCAGGGGGCGTGGTCTCAAAATGGGACGTGTCTTGGGGGCGGCGGGAAGGGGTGTCCTTATATGGAAATGAGGGCGGGAATTATGCCCTTATATGGAAATAGGGGCGGGAAATGGTGTCCTTATATGGAAATGGAGGCAGTAATGATGACCTTATATGGGAATAGAGGCGAGGCCCAAGTGGAAGAGAACCCCAATAACCACCCGACATCATTAATATCTAATTACAGCCACCGATACCCCGACATCATTAATATCTGATTGCAGCCACTGATACCCCAATATCATTAATACCTGATTGCAGCCCCCACCGATACCCGCCATCCCCCCAATTCTGTGCTATTATCACCCAGTGTCCCCTATTGTCACCCCAACAGCATCGACCAGTTCAACCCCACACAACAACAACAGCCCCAGGGTCAGTCGGGGCTCAGGGGCAGCTCAGCTTCATCAGCACAATGGGACCCAAAATATCCGGATTTGGACCCAAAAAACCTGGATTTAACCCCAAAATACCCGGATTTAGACCCAAAATACCCGGATTTGACCCCAAAATACCCGGATTTAACCCCAAAATGGCGCCTCGTGCCCGGGCCCCCCCGAACCCCCCGCAGCCCCACGGCGGAAACACCGGAAGCGGACAACCGGAAACAGAACTGCACCCCCCACAGCCGGAACCGGAAATAAAAATGCGGTCTCAGTGATATCCCACAATCCCCTCTGCCGGAAGAGACGCCATTGCTCGCGAACAAAATGGCGCCCACCAAATGAGGCGTTATATCCCGCAATGCACCTGGCCGGAAGTGACGCGACTGCGCATGATCAAAATGGCGACCGCTAATTGCCACGTTATATCCCACAACGCACCATAACGGAAGCGACGTTTTGCGCATGACCAAAATGGCGACCGCCACATGCCACATTATATCCCACAACGCACCATACCGGAAGCGACATTTTGCGCATGGCCAAAATGGCGACCTCCAATTGCCTCGTTATATCCCACAATGCACCATACCGGAAGCGACGCTATTTTTCACTATAAAAATGGCGCCCGCGATTTGCCGGGACGCTGTGGGGCTAATGGGGCTCTATGGGGCTCTATGGGGTGCAATGGGGCTCTATGGGGCACTGTGGGGCTCTATGCGGCACTGTAGGGTTCTATGGGGCACTGTGGGGCTCTATGGGGTTCTATGGGGCTCTGTTGGACACTGTGGGGTTCTGTAGGGCTTCTATGGGGCTCTATGGGGCTTCTATGGGACACTGTGGGGCTCTGTGGGGCTCTGTTGGACACTGTGCGGTTCTATAGGGCTTCTATGGGACACTGTGGGGCTTTGTGGGGCTCTATGGGGCTTCTATGGGGCACTGTGGGGCTCTGTGGGGCTTCAATGGGGCACTGTCTGTCCCTATGTGTCTCTATGTGTCTGTATGGGGCTCTGTGGGGTCTCCACCATCATCCCCTCACACCACCCACATCTCTGCCCCCCACCATCACCCCATCAACATCATCAACCCCGTTACCCCCATTACCCCCATCAACCCATTACCCCCATCACCCCATTATCACCATCACCCCATTACCCCCATCACCCCCATTATCCCCATCACCCCATTATAACCCCGTTACCCCCATCACCCCATTATAACCGGTTCCTGTTCTGTCTGACCCCAATATCACCCCTTATCACATCTGATTTTTCTTCCGTTCTAACCCATATTTTATTGGTTTTCTTCCACTCTAACCCGTCTTTTCTTAATTTTCTTCCGTTCTAACCCATATTTTCTTGGTTTTCAGATGCTCTAACCCGACTTTTCTTGCTTTTCTCTTTTTAAAACCGCTCTTTTCTTGGTTTTTCTCCGCTCAAACCGACTTTTCTTGGTTTTCTTCCACTTTAACCCTGCTTTTCTTGGTTTTCATCTGCTCCAACCCGTCTTTTCTTGGTTTTCTTCGGCTCCTACACGTCTTTTCTTGATTTTCTTGCACTCTAACCCGTCTTTTCTTGGTGTTCTTCCAATCTACCCCAGCTTTTCTTTGTTTACTTGTGCTCTAACCCGGCTTTTCTTCATTTTCTTCTGCTCTGACCCGTCTTTTCTTGGTTTTCTTTGGCTCTAATCCTGCTTTTCTTGGCTTTCTTTCACTCTAACCCGACTTTTCTTGGTTTTCTACCGTTCTAAACTGTCTTTTCTCGGTTTTCTTCTGCTTTGACCCGTCTTTTGTTGGTTTTCTTCCGCTCTACCTCTGCTTTTCTTGGAATCCTGTTGCTCTAACCTGTCTCTTCTTAATTTTCTTCAGCTCTAACCTTTGTTTTCTTGGTTTTCATCTGCTTCGACCCGTCTTTTCTTGGTTTTCTTCCACTTTAACCCTGCTTTTCATCGTTTTCATTTGCTCCGACCCGTCTTTTCTTGATTTTCTTGCACTCTAACCCGTCTTTTCTTGGTTTTCTTCGGCTCCTACACGTCTTTTCTTGGTTTTCTTGCACTCTAACCCGTCTTTTCTTGGTTTTCTTCTGCTTTGACCCGTCTTTTCTTGGTTTTCTTGCACTCTAACCCGTCTTTTCTTGGTTTTCTTCCAATCTACCCCAGCTTTTCTTTGTTTACTTGTGCTCTAACCCGGCTTTTCTTTGTTTTCTTCTGCTCCGACCCGTCTTTTCTTGGTTTTCTTCTGCTCTAACCCAGCTTTTCTTGGTAGGAAAAAAGCGCAGCAAAACCAAGGATTAATGAGTTGGAGTGGAAGAAAACCAAGAAAAGCAACGTTACAGCAAATGAAAACTAAGAAAATCAGGGTTAGAGCATAAGAAAACCAAGAAAAGCTGTTCCCCCCCTCAATCATTTCTGCCCCCCATCAGCTCATAGAGCCCCATAGGGACCCACAGAGACCCATAGAGACCCATAGAGACCTCATATGCCCCCACATCTCCCCATAGACACCCTATATCCCCCCATAGACACCCCATATCACCCCTATATCTCCCCCTATAACCCCATATCCTCCCCACAGACCCCGTATATCCCTCCATATAACCCATACAACCCCATATAAACACATATAACCCCATAGGGCCCCATATCCCCCCATAGGGCCCCATAGACACCCCATATCCCCCCATAGACACCCCATAGAGCTCCACAGAACCCCATAGACACCCCATAGACCCCAACAGAACCCCATAGACACCCCATAGAGCCCCATAGACACCCCATATTCCCCCATAGACACCCCATAGAGCCCCATAGGGACCCCATAGAGCCCTATAGAGCCCCATAGACACCCCATAGAGCCCCATAGACACCCCAAAAACCTACATATAGCCCCATAGACTCCCCATAGAGCCCCATAGACACCCCATATTCCCCCATAGACACCCCATAGAGCCCCATAGGGACCCCATAGAGCCCAATAGAGCCCCATAGACAACCCATAGAGCCCCATAGACACCCCAAAAACCTACATATAGCCCCATAGACACCCCATATCACCCCTATATCTCCCGCTATAACCCCATATCCCCCCCACAGACCCCTTATATCCCTCCATATAACCCATACAACCCCATATAAACACATATAACCCCATATGTAACCCCATATAAACACATATAACCCCATATATAACCCCATATAAACACATATAACCCACATATAACCCTTCTTCATGTGGGTCCATGTGACCTCAGCGAGGAGCTCCAGCAAATACCTGCTGCCCCCCAGTGCCAGCCCTTATATGAGCCCCAGGAGGGGGCGGAGCCAGCCCTGCAGCCAATCGGATGCGTTGCCTGCACTTGGGCTGTACTGCTGTGTCCCCGCCCCATCATGGCTTCCAACCATGACTCAGCATTTCTATTATATCACCCTGATTATATCATGATATCATCGCCCCCATCACCCCCCATCGTCCCAATGTCCCCCCCATAACCCCCCATTGTCCCAATGTCCCCCCATAACCCCCCCATCGTCCCAATGTCCCCCCATTTATTGTGCTGTGGTTTCTCCTCTATCCAATAAGAACAAATCAATGTAATTACTCACCTGTTATTGTTTTGTTTTTGTCTTTGTTCCTGATTGGAGCTGTTATGTAACATCCTGATTGGGCACCTGCTGAGGGGAGGGGCCAACCCCATGTGGGGCCGTTGAGGGGCGGATTGTGATTGGTTGGAGCCTGGCTCCTCCCCTCCTTGGTTGGTATTTAAGGGCTGGGAAGGGCAGGGGGCAGCATCAGTTCCAGCTCGGTGCTCCTATGGGAGCATTGAGGGAGAGGATTCTCCTTCCTGCTGCTTTGAGCTCTGGATGCCGTATGGGATGGGACTCTGCTTGGAGATCCTTTCCTTTGGGGTCAATGGTGAGTCTTTGGCTTTGCAATGGGGTAAGGAATTGCTTCTTTATTACTGGGCTGATGTCTGCTCCTTTTGATTGCTCCTAATAGCACTTATGGATGGGGGTGAGAAGGAGCCGTATCTATTATGGATGGGGATGAGAAGGAGCCGTATCTATTATGGATGGGGGTGAGAAGGAGCCGTATTAGAGCCTCCTTCCTTTGGATGGAAGGCTCAGCCTTCACAATGGGGTGATCAATCCCTTCTTTATTGCAGGGTTTGGGGGTGTTATGGGTCACTTTGGGATGCTCCATCCCTAGAGGTGTTTGAGGCTGTGGGACCTTGGTGTGGTGGTTGGTGACTGTCCCCATAGCAGGGGGTTGAATGGAGATGGTCATTATTGTCCTCAGTGCTGATCATCATTTGATTCTATGTTCATATATTGCAGAGTATCAGCCCCAGTGTTGGATGCTATGGGACATTGTTCATCATCATCTCCATCTGGACATGGAGCCATTGGCTGCTGCTCTCTGGACTCGGTTCTACAGCCAGTTCTTCATCCATCTCATCATCTTCCCATCCACTCGGTGTCTTCATCACTTGGACATGAGGACACTGTGGGGTCCTGCATCAGAGGCCTTGGTGAAGTCTAAGTAGATGATACCAGCAGGTCTTCCTTCATCTACTGATGTATCAGTGCCATCATAGAAGTCTATAAGGTCGGTCAAGGAGGATTTGCCCTTGGTGAGGCTGTGTTGGTTCTCCATCATCACCTCCTGCCTTCAATGAGCCCTGGGTCCTTCTATGAGGATCTCCATCATCACCTCCTGCCTTCCATGAGCCCTGTGTCCTTCTATGAGGATCTCCATCATCACCTCCTGCTTCCATGAGCCCTGTGTCCTTCTATGAGGATCTGCATCATCACCTCCTGCTTCAATGAGCCCTGGGTCCTTCTATGAGGATCTCCATCATCACCTCCTGCCTTCCATGAGCCCTGGGTCCTTCTATGAGGATCTCCATCATCACCTCCTGCTTCAATGAGCCCTGGGTCCTTCTATGAGGATCTCCATCATCACCTCCTGCTTCCATGAGCCCTGTGTCCTTCTATGAGGATCTGCTTTGTGGTCATTCCCAGCACAGCAGTGGGGCCGACGGCTCAGCGGTTCCTGGGCTCATCCCTTCTACCTTCCTACAAAGGAGCGCCATGTTGGCCATGTTTCTGCTCACCAGACTGCACCCCACTGTCACCACTTCTCAGTCTGCGATGCATCTCATCTGGAACCATAGACTGTTTGATTTCAGGACCTTGGTTGGTCTTGCACTGGGTTGTTGACCTTATAAGGTCCAGTGGGGTCTCATGGGGCCCTATTGGTTCCAATGGGGTCTCATGGGGCCCTATTGGTTCCAACATCCCTCCCTACCAAACCCAAGGTGAGTGCTGTGTCTATGAGCTGCCCTGCAGATGTGGGCAGTGCCTTCATTGCCGTGTTGTGTCCCACAGGTTCCAGCAGAGCACAGAGATGTGCGGCTCCTGATGAGAGCAGTGAGGAACAGAAACCTGCATTGCCTGGACCCAGCTTTGCTGATGGTAACTCTCATCCCAGCAGGTAAGGGCAGCACACACAATTGCTTTTTACCTGTTCCATACTGAAATTGAAGGTAATGTTCCATTATTATAATGATAATATCTGCTCTCATCCTTCTGCATTCTCTTTTCCTCTGTTCTCTGCTGTTTCTCCAGCATTTCCTGCAGTGTTTCCTTTGTTCTCACTTTATGTTCTGTTCATTCTTTGGGCCTTGTTGTTCATTTTGGTGCTTCATTCCCTTCAGCCTTTCATTCCGTGTTGGAGTTCCAAGCAGTTTCCTCTGCTGCCTTGCCCTCCATCTTGATCATCTTTGCAATGTTCTATTGGGCCTTGCCCCCCATCTTGATGTTTCTTGTAGTGCCCTTTTGGGCCTTGCCCCCCATCTTGATGTTTCTTGTTGTGCCCTTTTGGGCCTAGCCCCCCATCTTGATGTTTCTTGTAGTGCCTTTTTGGGCCTTGCCCCCCATCTTGGTGTTTGCTGCAGTTTTCTCTTCAGCTTTGCCCTCCATCTTGATGTTCCTTGCAGTGTTCTTTTGGGCCTTGTCCTCATCTTGATGTTCTGCGTGATGTTCTCTTTGGCCTTGCCATCCATCTTGATGCTTTACATGACCTTTTTTGGCCCTTGCCCTCCATCTTGATGTTTTACATGATCTTTTTTGGCCCTTGCCCTCCATCTTGACGTTTCAGCAGTTCTGTTTTGGGCCTTGCCCTCTGTTTTGCAGTTCCATGCAGCGTTCTTTTAGGCCTTGCCCTACATCTTGAAGTTGTATGTGCCCTTTTGGGCCTTGTTCTCCATCTTGATGTTCCCTGCAGTGTTCTTTATGGCCTTGCTCTATCTTTCAGTTCCATGCAGCATCTTTTGGGCCTTACTCTCTGTTTCATTGTTCCCTTTGTTGTTCTCTTGGCTCTCCACGCTGTTTTCCCTTTGGCCTTTGTTCTTGGTGTTTCCTATAATGGTCTGTTTGCTGTTGCTTTTGCTTTGGCTTTCCCTTGGCTTTCCTTATTGCTTTTGTCCTTGCCTTACCCTTGGCTGCTTACTTTGCTTTTCTGTTGCAGTGTCTTTCTGTGGTTGTTCTGCTTGTCTTTGGGATTTGTGTTAATGTTTTGTTTGTGTTCATCTTGATCTGCTCCCCTGGCTTAATGCGGGTTGTAGTGATAAAGTCTGTAACCTGTATTTGTTAATGGAACTGATATTTACCTCATATTTACCCAATACTAAAGGTGTCTGTTATGATAAATGCAGCCATAAAAGTGATGCTCTGTGCTTTATGTGAAAGTCACTTTAATTATGATCGTAGTGTGGGATACAATTGTTAAACTTACTGCAAATCTAGACTTAGAAGTAGCATTAATTATATCCATAATAGCATTAATTCTATCCCTAATAGCATTAATTCTATCCCTAATAGCATTAATTCTATCCCTAATAGCATTAATTCTATCCCAGTGCCTTCATTGCCGTGTTGTGTCCCACAGGTTCCAGCAGAGCACAGAGATGTGCGGCTCCTGATGAGAGCAGCGAGGAACAGAAACCTGCATTGCCTGGACCCAGCTTTGCTGATGGTAACTGTCAGCCCAGCAGGTAAGGGCAGCACACAGCAATTTGTTTTTACTTGTTCCATACTGAGATGTGAGGTTAGTGTTTTTGACTTCATTTTTGCACTCCGTGGTGTCCTATGGGCTGTCTGTGCTTGTCCTACTGTGTTGTCTTTGTGTTTGGTCTTTGCTGTTGCTCAGTTGTTTCTTGCAGTGTTTTTCTTGCCCTCCATTTTGACATTCTTTGAGGCATTCTCTTGGGCCTTGCCCTCCATTTTGGTGTATCTTGCATCATTCTTTTGGGCTTTGCCGTCCATTTAGGCATCCATTGCATTATTCTTATGGAATTTGCCGTCCATTTAGGCATCCATTGCATCATTCTTTTGGACTTTGCTGTCCATTTAGGCATCCATTGCATCATTCTTTTGGGCTTTGCAGTCCATTTAGGCATCCATTGCATCATTCTTTTGGGCTTTGCCATCCATTTAGGCATCCATTGCATCGTTCTTTTGGACTTTGTTGTCCATTTAGGCATCCATTGCATCATTCTTTTGGACTTTGCTGTCCATTTAGGCATCTATTGCATCCTTCTTTTGGGCTTTTCAGTCCATTTTGCCATTCCTTTTCTTGTTCTCTTGGGCTTTGCCCTCCTTTTCAGTGTTCCCTGCATCCTTTTGTAGGCCCTTGCCCAATATTTTGATATTCTCTTGGGTGCTTTCTTCCATTTTGCAGTTTCCTGCATCATTTTTGTTGCGCCTTTATGTCCCTATTCCTGTTCTCTGCAGTGTTTTGTGTTGTATTATGTTCTGTTTTGATGTGTTTTGTGCTGCTCTTTTGGGTCTTGCTGTTCATTTTGGCATTCTCTGTGTTCTTCTTTTGCACTTTTTGCTCCATTTTGGTGTTTATTGTAGCAGATTATTGGGCCTTGCCCACTATTTTCCATTTTCATGTCCCTCTTGTTTCAGCCCATTGATCTAACTATCTGCTTTTCTTCCTTAGGGCCCTTATATTCCCTGGCTGATGGATGTTCCCCTTTGATGCAGCGCTCCATGCTGCCATGCAGGCATTCAATAAAGCTTTGGGGGGCTGACGATCCATCACAACAGCACATCAGCTACATGTTAGTCAATTAACCTCCATTTAATTGGAGTTAGCTTTTGAGTTAAGTTCTGTTAACCAAATTGGTTTAAGGTTTGCGTTCAGTTAACCTTACCCAAATTGGTTTTAGGTTTGACATCATGCTTAAACAAATTGGTTTTAGCTTAGTAATCTATTAACTTCACCCACATTGGGTTTTGTTTTGTAATCATTTAACTGCAACTAAATTGGTTTTTGATTTGTTGTTAATTAATCTTAATCAAATTGGTTATAGCTTTTTAATTAATTATGTTAACAAAATTGGCTTTAGCTTTCATTCAGTCATTGTTAATCAAATTGGCTTTAGTTTTGCCATTATTTTTAATTAAATTGACTTTAGTTTTGCAATCATTTAATGTTACTTAAATTGGTTGTAGCTTTACAACCATTTAAGTTTAATCTAATTGGCTGTAGCTTTGCAGTCTATCTATGTTAATTGAATTGGCTTTAGCAAAATTTTAAACTAATTGGCTTTAACTTTGCTATTATTTAACCTTAACCAAATTGGTTTAAGGTTTGATTTCAATTAATATGTGCCAAATTGGCTTTAAATTTGGCTTCAAGTTAACTCAAGTTAACTCAAGTTAACTCAAATTAACTGGCTTTATTTTTGCAATCAAATTATTTTAGCCAAATTGGCTTTATTTATCCTTGCTTACGGGGCTGGGCTAGCCCATTTTTTTTCTATCCGGGCTAACCCAGCCCCGTAACCACTATCTACGGCCTGAGGGAGCCGAGTTGCTTCCCGGCCACTCTTTGACTTGTGCCCATTTGTGGCCACTCTTTGACTCGTGCCCATTTGTGGCCATTTTGAGATTTACGCTGATTTCAGCGTGTGCAATTAATTTTTGTCAACCAAATTGGCTTTTGTTCTGGAGTCAATTAATTTCAACCCAGATTGGCTTCAGCTTTCTATTCAATCATTGTCAACCAAATTGGATTTTGCGTTGGAATCTAAATTTCTAATCCAAATTGGCTTAAGTTTTGCATTCAATTAATATCAACTAGATTGGCTTTAAATTTGGCTTCAAATTAACTCAAATTAACTCAAATTAACTCAAATTAACTCAAATTAACTCAAATTAACTCAAATTAACTCAAATTAACTCAAATTAACTCAAATTAACTCAAATTAACTCAAGTTAACTCAAATTAACTCAAATTAACTCAAGTTAACTCAAATTAATTGGCTATATTTTTGAAATCCAATTATTTTAGCCAAATTGGCTTTATTTATCCAAGCTTACGGGGCTGGGCTAGCCCATTTTTTCTCTATCCGGGCTAACCCAGCCCC
>NW_028188946.1:3275474-3330474 GCF_054131305.1 Coturnix japonica
CCAATACAAAAGCCAATTTGGTTGACAAAAAATAATTGCACACACTGAAATCAGCGTAAATCTTATAATGGCCGCAAATGGGCGCAAGTCAAAGAGTGGCCGCAAATGGGCACGAGTCAAAGAGTGGCCGGGAAGCAACTCAGCTCCCTCAGGCTGTGGGCGTTGGTTACGGGGCTGGGTTAGCCCGGATAGAAAAAAAGTGGGCTAGCCCAGCCCCGTAAGCAAGGATAAATAAAGCCAATTTGGCTGATATTAATTGAAATCAAACCTTAAACCAATTTGGTTAAGGTTAAATAATAGCAAAGTTAAAGCCAATTAGTTTAAAATTTAATGATTGCAAAGCTAAAGCCAATTAGTTTAGGATTAAATGATTGTAAAGTGAAAGCCAATTCAATTAAGATAGACTGCAAAGCTACAGCCAATTAGATTATACTTAAATGGTTGTAAAGCTACAACCAATTTAAGTAACATTAAAAAATTAGAAAACTAAAGTCAATTTAATTAAAAATAAAATGGCAAAACTAAAGCCAATTTGATTAACAATGACTGATTGAAAGCTAAAGCCAATTTTGTTAAAAGAATTAATTGAAAAGCTATAACCAATTTCATTAAGATTAACTGACAACAAAGCAAAAACCAATTTAGTTGCAGTGATATGATTACAAAACAAAACCCAATGTGGGTGAAGTTAATAGATTACTAAGCTAAAACCAATTTGTTGAAGTGTGATGTCAAATCTAAAACCAATTTGGGTAAGGTTAACTGAACGCAAACCTTAAACCAATTTGATTAACAGAACTTAACTCAAAAGCTAATTCCAATTAAATGGAGGTTACTTGACTAATATGTAGCTGATGTGGTGTTGTGATGGATCGTCAGCCCCCCAAAGCTTTATTAAACGCCTGCATGGCAGCATGGAGTGCTGCATCAAAGGGGAACATCCATCAGCCAGGGAATATAAGGGCCCTAAGGAAGAAAAGCAGATAGTTAGATCAATGGGCTATAGCAAGTGGGACATGAAAATGTAAAATAGTGGGCAAGGCCCAAAAATTTGCTACAATAAACACCAAAATGGAGCTAAAAGTACAAAAGAAGAACACAGAGAATGCCAAAATGAACAGCAAGGCCCAAAAGAGCAGCACAAAAAACATCAAAACAGAACATAATACAACACAAAACACTGCAGAGAACAGGAATAGGGACATTAAGGCGCAACAAAATGATGCAGGCAACTGCAAAATGGAAGAAAGCACCCAAGAGAATATCAAAATATTGGGCAAGGGCCTACAAAAGGATGCAGGGAACACTGAAAAGGAGGGCAAAGCCCAAGAGAACAAGAAAAGGAATGGCAAAATGGACTGCAAAGCCCTAAAGAATGATGCAATGGAAGCCTAAATGGACAGCAAAGTCCAAAAGAATGATGCAATGGATGCCTAAATGGACGGCAAAGTCCAAAAGAATGATGCAATGGATGCCTAAATGGACGGCAAAGTCCAAAAGAATGATGCAGTGGATGCCTAAATGGACGGCAAAGTCCAAAAGAACGATGCAATGGATGCCTAAATGGACGGCAAAGCCCAAAAGAATGATGCAATGGATGCCTAAATGGACAGCAAAGCCCAAAAGAATGATGCAAGATACCAAAATGGAGGGCAAGGCCTAAGAGAACAATGCAAGGAACGCCAAAATGGAGGGCAAGGAAAACACTGCAAGAAACAACTGAGCAACAGCAAAGACCAAACACAAAGACAACACAGTAGGACAAGCACAGACAGCCCATAGGACACCACGGAGTGCAAAAATGAAGTCAAAAACACTAACCTCACATCTCAGTACATAACAAGTAAAAACCAATTGCTATGTGCTGCCCTTACCTGCTGGGCTGAGAGTTACCATCAGCAAAGCTGGTCCAGGCAATGCAGGTTACTGTTCCTCGCTGCTCTCATCAGGAGCCTCACATCTCTGTGCTCTGCTGGAACCTGTTGGACACAACATGACAATGAAGGCACTGGGCTAGAATTAATGCTATTAAAGATATAATTAATGCTATTATGGATATAATTAATGCTACTTTTAAGTCTAGATTTGCAGTAAGTTTAACAATTGTATCCCACACTACAATCATAATTAAAGTGACTTTCACATAAATCACTGAGCATCACTTTTATGACTGCATTTATCATAACAGACACCTTTAGTATTGGGTAAATATTAGGTAAATATCGGTTCCATTAACAAATACAGGTTACAGACTTTATCACTACAACCCGCATTAAGCCGGGGGAGCAGATCAAGATTAACACAAACAAAACCTCCCAGCAAATCCCAAACACAAGCAGAACAACCACAGAAAGACACTGCAACAGAAAAGCAAAGCAAGCAGCCAAGGGTAAGACAAGGACAAAAGCAATAAGGAAAGCCAAGGGAAAGCCAAAGCAAAAGCAACAGCAAACAGACCATTATAGGAAACACCAAGAACAAAGGCCAAAGGCAAAACAGCGTGGAGCACCAAGACAACAACAAAGGGAACAATGAAACAGAGGGCAAGGCCCAAAAGAATGCTGCATGGAACTGCAAAATAGAGCAAGGCCATAAAGAACACTGCAGGGAACATCAAGATGGAGAGCAAGGCCCAAAAGGGCACATACAACATCAAGATGTAGGGCAAGGCCTAAAAGAACACTGCATGGAACTGCAAAACAGAGGGCAAGGCCCAAAACAGAACTGCTGAAACATCAAGATGGAGGGCAAGGGCCAAAAAAGATCATGTAAAACATCAAGATGGATGGCAAGGCCCAAGGGAACATCACGCAGAACATCAAGATGAGGACAAGGCCCAGAAGAACACTGCAAGGAACATCAAGATGGAGGGCAAAGCTGAAGAGAAAACTGCAGCAAACACCAAGATGAATGGCTAGGCCTAAAAGGGCACTACAAGAAACATCAAGATGGGGGGCAAGGCCCAAAAGGGCACTACAAGAAACATCAAGATGGAGGGCAAGGCCCAAAAGGGCACTACAAGAAACATCAAGATGGGGGGCAAGGCCCAAAAGGGCACTACAAGAAACATCAAGATGGAGGGCAAGGCCCAAAAGGGCACTACAAGAAACATCAAGATGGGGGGCAAGGCGGCAGAGGAAACTGCTTGGAACTCCAACATGGAATGAAAGGCTGAAGGGAATGAAGCACCAAAATGAACAACAAGGCCCATAGAATGAACAGAACATAAAGTGAGAACAAAGGAAACACTGCAGGAAATGCTGGAGAAACAGCAGAGAACAGAGGAAAAGAGAATGCAGAAGGATGAGAGCAGATATTATCATTATAATAATGGAACATTACCTTCAATTTCAGTATGTAACAGATAAAAAGCAATTGTGTGTGCTGCCCTTACCTGCTGGGCTGAGAGTTACCATCAGCAAAGCTGGGTCCAGGCAATGCAGGTTTCTGTTCCTCGCTGCTCTCAACAGGAGCCGCACATCTCTGTGCTCTGCTGGAACCTGTAGGACACAACACGGCAATGAAGGCACTGCCCACATCTGCAGGGCAGCTCATAGACACAGCACTCACCTTGGCTTTGGTAGGGAGGGATGTTGGAACCAATAGGGCCCCATGAGACCCCATTGGAACCAATAGGGCCCCACATAAGACCCCATTGGACCTTATAAGGTCAACAACCCAGTGCAAGACCAACCAAGGTCTTGAAATCAAACAGTCTATGAGTCCAGATGAGATGCATTGCAGACTGAGAAGTGGTGACAATGGGGTGCAGTCCGGTGAGCAGAAACACAGCCAACATGGCGCTCCTTTGTAGGAAGGTAGAAGGGATGAGCCCAGGAACGGCTGAGCCGTCGGTCCCACTGCTGTGCTGGGAATGACCACAAAGCAAATCCTCATAGAAGGACCCAGGGCTCATTGAAGCAGGAGGTGATGATGGAGATCCTCATAGAAGGACCCAGGGCTCATTGAAGCAGGAGGTGATGATGGAGATCCTCATAGAAGGACCCAGGGCTCACGGAAGGCAGGAGGTGATGATGCAGATCCTCATAGAAGGACCCAGGGCTCATGGAAGGCAGGAGGTGATGATGGAGATCCTCATAGAAGGACCCAGGGCTCAAGGAAGGCAGGAGGTGATGATGGAGATCCTCATAGAAGGACCCAGGGCTCACGGAAGGCAGGAGGTGACGATGGAGAACCAGTGTGACTTCACCAAGGGCAAATCCTCCTTGACTGACCTCATAGACTTCTATGATGGCACTGATACATCAGCAGATGAAGGAAGAGCTGCTGATATCATCTACTTAGACTTCACCAAGGCCTCTGATGCAGGACCCCACAGTGTCCTCATGTCCAAGTGATGAAGACACCGAGTGGATGGGAAGATGATGAGATGGATGAAGAACTGGCTGTAGAACCGAGTCCAGAGAGCAGCAGCCAATGGCTCCATGTCCAGATGGAGATGATGATGAACAGTGTCCCATAGGAGCCAGCACTGGGGCTGATACTCTGCAATATATGAGCATAGAATCAAATGACGATCAGCAGTGAAGACCATCACGACCATCTCCATTCAACCCCCCTGCTATGGGGACAGTCACCAACCACCACACCAAGATCCCACAGCCTCAAACTCCTCTAGGGATGGAGCATCCCAAAGTGACCCATTGCACCCCCAAACCCTGCAATAAAGAAGAGATCGCTCACCCCATTGTGAAGGCTGAGCCTTCCATCCAAAGGAAGGAGGCTCTAGATACAGCTCCTTCTCACCCCCATCCATAAGTGCTGTTAGGAGCAATCAAAAGGAGAAGACATCAGCCCAGTAATAAAGAAGAAATTCCTTACCCCATTGCAAAGTCAAAGACTCACCATAGACCCCAAAGGAAAGGATCTCCAAGCAGAGTCGCATCTCATATGGCATCCAGAGCTCGAAAGCAGCAGGAAGGAGAATCCTCTCCCTCAATGCTCCCATAGGAGCACCGAGCTGGAACTGATGCTGCCCCCTGCCCTTCCCAGCCCTTAAATACCAATCAAGGAGGGGAGGAGCCAGGCTCCAACCAATCGCAATTCACCCCTCAACGGCCCCCACCTGTGCCCATGGGGTGGGCCCCTCCCCTCAGCAGGTGCCCAATCAGGATGTTACATAACATCCCCATTCAAGAACAAAGACAAAAACAAAACAGTAACAGGTGAGTAATTATATTTATTTGTTCTTATAGGGGAGGGTTGTGGATAGAGGAGAAACAACAGCACAGTATATGGACACGGGGGTGCAGATCTCACTCTTGCAATGGGGTGACACTGTGGGCACCGCTCTAGGGTAGATGCTGGGGAGACATTGGAACGATGGGGGGTCATGGGGACGATGATAATTATTATATAATCAGGGTGATATAATAGAAATGCTTAGTCATGGTTGGAAGCCATGATGGGGCGGGGACACAGCAGTACAGCCCAAGTGTAGGCAATGCACCTGATTGGCTGCAGGGCTGGCTCCGCCCCCTCCTGGTGCTCATATAAGGGCTGGCACTGTGGGGCAGCAGGTATTTGCTGGAGCTCCTCGCTGAGGTCACATCTACCCACATGAAGAAGCTCTTCTGCTCTGTTGCTGCCTTGGACCAAGAGCTGCTGGATGGAGCTGCAGGACTTGGCTTCTCCGCCATCACGCTGCTCGGCCTAGAACAGCACTACAGGAGGTGAGTTCTGGCTCTGATACTTGAATAATGCTGAGCTGATGGGGGGCAGAGATGTTTGGGGGGGGATGTTGAGGTGTCTGGGGGGGGACATGGAGCTGATGTTTGAAAATGAAGCTGTATGTAGATGTGGAGGTATCAATAGAGTTACACAAGGAACCATGTTGGAATGTGACGATGAGTAGATGAGGTTTTCTTGCGCTCTAACCCTGCTTTTCTTGGTTTTCTTCCGCTCCAACCCTGCTTTTCTTGGTTTTCATCCGCTCTAACCCTGTTTTTCTTGGTTTTTTTCGGCTCTAACCCTGCTTTTCTTGGTTTTCTTCCGTTCTAACCTGGCTTTTCTTGGTTTTCTTCTGCTCTAAGCCTGTTTTTCTTGTTTTTTTTCGGCTCTATCCCTGTTTTTCTTGGTTTTCTTCCGTTCTAACCAGGCTTCTCTTGGTTTTCTTCTGCTCTAACCCTGTTTTTCTTGTTTTTTTTCGGCTCTAACCCTGTTTTTCTTGGTTTTCTTCCGTTCTAACCCGGCTTTTCTTGGTTTTCTTCTGTTCTAACCCGGCTTTTCTTGGTTTTCTTCTGTTCTAAACCTGTTTTTCTTGGTTTTCTTCCATTCTAACCCGGCTTTTCTTGGTTTTGTTCTGCTCTAACCCTGTTTTTCTTGTTTTTTTTTCGGCTCTAACCCTGTTTTTCTTGGTTTTCTTCCGTTCTAACCCGGCTTTTCCTGGTTTTCTTCCGTTCTAACCCGGCTTTTCTTGGTTTTCTTCTGTTCTAACCCGGCTTTTCCTGGTTTTCTTCCGTTCTAACCCTGCTTTTCTTGGTTTTCTTCTGTTCTAACCCTGTTTTTCTTGGTTTTTTTCGGCTCTAACCCTGTTTTTCTTGGTTTTCTTCCGCTCTAACCCTGCTTTTCTTGGTTTTCTTCCGCTCTAACCCTGCTTTTCTTGGTTTTCTTCCCCTCTAACCCTGTTTTTCTTGGTTTTCTTCCGCTCTAACCCTGCTTTTCTTGGTTTTCTTCCGCTCCAACCCTGCTTTTCTTGGTTTTCATCCGCTCTAACCCTGCTTTTCTTGGTTTTCTTCCGCTCTAACCCTGCTTTTCTTGGTTTTCTTCCATTCTAACCCGGCTTTTCCTGGTTTTCTTCCGTTCTAACCCGGCTTTTCTTGGCTTTCTTCTGCTCTAACCCTGTTTTTCTTGGTTATTTTCAGCTCTAACCCTGTTTTTCTTGGCTTTCTTCTGTTCTAACCCTGTTTTTCTTGTTTTTCTTCGGTTCTAACCCTGCTTTTCTTGGTTTTCTTCGGCTCTAACCCTGCTTTTCTTGGTTTTCTTCCGCTCTAACCCTGCTTTTCTTGGTTTTCTTCCGCTCTAACCGTGCTTTTCTTGGTTTTCTTCGGCTCTAACCCGGTTTTTCTTGGTTTTCTTCCATTCTAACCCGGCTTTTCCTGGTTTTCTTCCGTTCTAACCCGGCTTTTCTTGGCTTTCTGCTGCTCTAACCCTGTTTTTCTTGGTTATTTTCAGCTCTAACCCTGTTTTTCTTGGTTTTCTTCTGCTCTAACCCTGCTTTTCTTGGTTTTCTTCCCCTCTAACCCTGTTTTTCTTGGTTTTCTTCCGCTCTAACCCTGCTTTTCTTGGTTTTCTTCCGCTCCAACCCTGCTTTTCTTGGTTTTCATCCGCTCTAACCCTGCTTTTCTTGGTTTTCTTCCGCTCTAACCCTGCTTTTCTTGGTTTTCTTCCATTCTAACCCTGTTTTTCTTGTTTTTCTTCGGTTCTAACCCTGCTTTTCTTGGTTTTCTTCGGCTCTAACCCTGCTTTTCTTGGTTTTCTTCCGCTCTAACCCTGCTTTTCTTGGTTTTCTTCCGTTCTAACCCGGCTTTTCTTGGTTTTCTTCGGCTCTAACCCTGTTTTTCTTGGTTTTCTTCCATTCTAACCCGGCTTTTCCTGGTTTTCTTCCGTTCTAACCCGGCTTTTCTTGGCTTTCTTCTGCTCTAACCCTGTTTTTCTTGGTTATTTTCAGCTCTAACCCTGTTTTTCTTGGTTTTCTTCTGCTCTAACCCTGTTTTTCTTCTTTTCTTTCGACTCTAACCCTGTTTTTCTTGGTTTTCTTCGGTTCTAACCCGGCTTTTCCTGGTTTTCTTCCGTTCTAACCTGGCTTTTCTTCGTTTTCTTCTGTTCTAACCCTGTTTTTCTTGATTTTTTTCGGGTTTAAGCCTGCTTTTCTTGGTTTTCTTCCGCTCTAACCCTGCTTTTCTTGGTTTTCTTCCGTTCTAACCCTGCTTTTCTTGGATTTCTTCCGCTCTAACCCTGCTTTTCTTGGTTTTCATCCGCTGTAACCTTGTTTTTCTTGGTTTTCTTCTGCTCTAACCCTGTTTTTCTTGGTTTTCTTCCGCTCTAACCCTGTTTTTTTTGGTTTTCTTCGGCTCTAATCCTGCTTTTATTGGTTTTCTTCTGCTCTAACCCTGCTTTTCTTGGTTTTCTTCCGCTCTAAGCCTGTTTTTCTTGGTTTTTTTCGGCTCTAACCCTGTTTTTCTTGGTATTCTTCCGTTCTAACCCAGCTTTTCCTGGTTTTCTTCTGTTCTAACCCTGCTTTTCTTGGTTTTTTTCGGCTTTAAGCCTGCTTTTCTTGG
This sequence comes from Coturnix japonica, assembly GCF_054131305.1. NCBI lineage: Eukaryota > Metazoa > Chordata > Aves > Galliformes > Phasianidae > Coturnix > Coturnix japonica. The sequence goes on from NW_028188946.1 coordinate 3,283,775, forward strand.
TTTTCTTCCGCTCTAACCCTGCTTTTCTTGGTTTTCTTCTGCTCTAACCCTGTTTTTCTTGGTTTTCTTCCGTTCTTACCCGGCTTTTCTTGGTTTTCTTCTGCTCTAACCCTGTTTTTCTTGTTTTCTTTCAGCTCTAACCCTGTTTTTCTTGGTTTTCTTCCGCTCTAACCCTGCTTTTCTTGGTTTTCTTCTGCTCTAACATTGTTTTTCTTGGTTTTCTTCCGTTCTTACCCGGCTTTTCTTGGTTTTCTTCTGCTCCAACCCTGTTTTTCTTGTTTTTTTCGGCTTTAAGCCTGCTTTTCCTGGTTTTCTTCCGCTCTAACCCTGCTTTTCTTGGTTTTCTTCCCCTCTAACCCTGTTTTTCTTGGTTTTCTTCCGCTCTAACCCTGCTTTTCTTGGCTTTCTGCTGCTCTAACCCTGCTTTTCTTGGTTTTCATCCGCTCTAACCCTGTTTTTCTTGGTTTTCTTCCGCTCTAACCCTGCTTTTCTTGGTTTTCTTCTGTTCTAACCCTGTTTTTCTTGTTTTTCTTCTGTTCTAACCCTGTTTTTCTTGTTTTTCTTCGGTTCTAACCCTGCTTTTCTTGGTTTTCTTCGGCTCTAACCCTGCTTTTCTTGGTTTTCTTCCGCTCTAACCCTGCTTTTCTTGGTTTTCTTCCGCTCTAACCGTGCTTTTCTTGGTTTTCTTCGGCTCTAACCCTGTTTTTCTTGGTTTTCTTCCATTCTAACCCGGCTTTTCCTGGTTTTCTTCCGTTCTAACCCGGCTTTTCTTGGCTTTCTTCTGCTCTAACCCTGTTTTTCTTGGTTATTTTCAGCTCTAACCCTGTTTTTCTTGGTTTTCTTCTGCTCTAACCCTGCTTTTCTTGGTTTTCTTCCCCTCTAACCCTGTTTTTCTTGGTTTTCTTCCGCTCTAACCCTGCTTTTCTTGGTTTTCTTCCGCTCCAACCCTGCTTTTCTTGGTTTTCATCCGCTCTAACCCTGCTTTTCTTGGTTTTCTTCCGCTCTAACCCTGCTTTTCTTGGTTTTCTTCTGTTCTAACCCTGTTTTTCTTGTTTTTCTTCGGTTCTAACCCTGCTTTTCTTGGTTTTCTTCGGCTCTAACCCTGCTTTTCTTGGTTTTCTTCCGCTCTAACCCTGCTTTTCTTGGTTTTCTTCCGTTCTAACCCGGCTTTTCTTGGTTTTCTTCGGCTCTAACCCTGTTTTTCTTGGTTTTCTTCCATTCTAACCCGGCTTTTCTTGGTTTTCTTCCGTTCTAACCCGGCTTTTCTTGGCTTTCTTCTGCTCTAACCCTGTTTTTCTTGGTTATTTTCAGCTCTAACCCTGTTTTTCTTGGTTTTCTTCTGCTCTAACCCTGTTTTTCTTCTTTTCTTTCGACTCTAACCCTGTTTTTCGTGGTTTTCTTCGGTTCTAACCCGGCTTTTCCTGGTTTTCTTCCGTTCTAACCTTGCTTTTCATCGTTTTCTTCTGTTCTAACCCTGTTTTTCTTGATTTTTTTCGGGTTTAAGCCTGCTTTTCTTGGTTTTCTTCCGCTCTAACCCTGCTTTTCTTGGTTTTCTTCCGTTCTAACCCTGCTTTTCTTGGATTTCTTCCGCTCTAACCCTGCTTTTCTTGGTTTTCATCCGCTGTAACCTTGTTTTTCTTGGTTTTCTTCCGCTCTAACCCTGTTTTTCTTTGTTTTCTTCCGTTCTTACCCGGCTTTTCTTGGTTTTCTTCCGCTCTAACCCTGTTTTTTTTGGTTTTCTTCGGCTCTAATCCTGCTTTTATTGGTTTTCTTCCGTTCTAACCCTGCTTTTCTTGGTTTTCTTCCGCTCTAAGCCTGTTTTTCTTGGTTTTTTTCGGCTCTAACCCTGTTTTTCTTGGTATTCTTCCGTTCTAACCCGGCTTTTCCTGGTTTTCTTCTGTTCTAACCCTGTTTTTCTTGTTTTTTTTTGGTTTTAAGCCTGCTTTTCTTGGTTTTCTTCCGCTCTAACCCTGTTTTTCTTGTTTTCTTTCGGCTCTAAACCTGTTTTTCTTGGTTTTCTTCCGCTCTAACCCTGTTTTACTTGGTTTTCTTCCGTTCTAACCCGGCTTTTCCTGGTTTTCTTCTATTCTAACCCTGTTTTTCTTGGTTTTTTTCGGCTTTAAGCCTGCTTTTCTTGGTTTTCTTCCGCTCTAATTCTGCTTTTCTTGGTTTTCTTCTGCTCTAACCCTGTTTTTCTTGGTTTTCTTCCGTTCTTACCCGGCTTTTCTTGGTTTTCTTCCGCTCTAACCCTGTTTTTGTTGTTTTTTTTCGGCTCTAACCCTGTTTTTCTTGGTTTTCTTCCGCTCTAACCCTGTTTTTCTTGGTTTTCTTCCGTTCTAACCCAGCTTTTCTTGGTTTCCTTCTGCTCTAACCCTGCTTTTCTTGGTTTTCTTCCGCTCTAACCCTGTTTTTCTTGGTTTTCTTCCGTGCTAACCCGGCTTTTCCTGGTTTTCTTCCGCTCTAACTTGGCTTTTCTTGGTTTTTTTCGGCTCTAACCCTGTTTTTCTTGGTTTTCTTCCGTTCTTACCCGGCTTTTCTTGGTTTTCTTCCGTTCTAACCCTGCTTTTCTTGGTTTTCTTCTGTTCTAACCCTGTTTTTCTTGTTTTTTTTCGGCTTTAAGCCTGCTTTTCTTGGTTTTCTTCCGCTCTAACCCTGCTTTTCTTGGTTTTCTTCCGCTCTAACCCTGCTTTTCTTGGTTTTCTTCCGCTCTAACCCTGCTTTTCTTGGTATTCTTCTGCTCTAACCCTGTTTTTCTTGGTTTTCTTCCGCTCTAACCCTGCTTTTCTTGGTTTTCTTCTGCTCTAACCCTGTTTTTCTTGGTTTTCTTCCGTTCTTACCCGGCTTTTCTTGGTTTTCTTCCGCTCTAACCCTGTTTTTTTTGGTTTTCTTCGGCTCTAATCCTGCTTTTCCTGGTTTTCTTCCGTTCTAACCCTGCTTTTCTTGGTTTTCTTCCGCTCTAACCCTGTTTTTCTTGGTTTTTTTCGGCTCTAACCCTGCTTTTCTTGGTTTTCTTCCGTTCTAACCCGGCTTTTCTTGGTTTTCTTATGTTCTTAACCTCTTTTTCTTAGTTTTCTTCCGTTCTAAAACGGCTTTTCTTGGTTGTCTTCTGCTCTAACCCTGTTTTTCTTTTTTTTTTTCGACTCTAACCCTGTTTTTCTTGGTTTTCTTCTGTTCTAACCCGGCTTTTCTTGGTTTTCTTCCGCTCCAACCCTGCTTTTCTTGGTTTTCATCCGTTCTAACCCGGCTTTTCTTGGTTTTCTTCCGCTCTAACCCTGCTTTTCTGGGTTTCCTTCTACTCTAACCCTGTTTTTCTTGGTTTTCTTCCGTTCTTACCCTGTTTTTCTTGGTTTTCTTCTGCTCTAACCCTATTTTTCTTTGTTTTTTTCAGCTATATCCCTTTTTCTCTTGGTTTTCTTCCGCTCTAACCCTGCTTTTCTTGGTTTTCTTCGGCTCTAACCCTGCTCTTCTTGGTTTTCTTCCGTTCTAACCCGGCTTTTCTTGGTTTTCTTCTGCTCTAACCCTGTTTTTCTTGGTTTTTTTCGGCTCTAACCCTGTTTTTCTTGGTTTTCTTCCGTTCTAACCTGGCTTTTCTTGGTTTTCTACCGCTCTAACTCTTCTTTTCTTGTTTTTTTTTGGCTCTAACCCTGTTTTTCTTGGTATTCTTCAGTTCTAACCCGGCATTTCCTGGTTTTCTTCCGTTCTAACCCTGATTTTCTTGGTTTTTTTCGGCTCTAACCCTGCTTTTCTTGGTTTTCTTCCGTTCTAACCCGGCTTTTCTTGGTTTTCTTCCTTTCTAACCCGGCTTTTCTTGGTTTTCTTCTGCTCTAACCCTGTTTTTCTTGTTTTTTTTCAGCTCTAACCCTGCTTTTCTTGGTTTTCTTTCGCTCTAACCCTGCTTCTCTTGGTTTTCTTCCGCTCTAACCCTGTTTTTCTTGGTTTTTTCCGGCTCTAACCCTGTTTTTCTTGGTTTTCTTCCGTTCTAACCCGGCTTTTCTTGGTTTTCTTATGTTCTAAACCTGCTTTTCTTGGTTTTCTTCCGTTCTAACCCTGTTTTTCTTGGTTTTCTTCCGCTCTAACCCTGCTTTTCTTGGTTTTCTTCTGCTCTAACCCTGTTTTTCTTGGTTTTCTTCCGTTCTTACCCGGCTTTTCTTGGTTTTCTTCCGTTCTAACCCGGCTTTTCTTGGTTTTCTTATGTTCTAAACCTGTTTTTCTTAGTTTTCGTCCGTTCTAACCCGGCTTTTCTTGGTTTTCTTCGGCTCTAACCCTGTTTTTCTTGGTTTTCTTCCGCTCTAACCCTGTTTTACTTGGTTTTCTTCCGTTCTAACCCGGCTTTTCCTGGTTTTCTTCCGTTCTAACCCGGCTTTTCTTGGTTTTCTTCTGTTCTAACCCTGTTTTTCTTGGTTTTTTTCGGTTCTAACCCTGTTTTTCTTGGTTTTCTTCCGTTCTAACCCGGCTTTTCTTGGTTTTCTTCCGTTCTAACCCGGCTTTTCTTGGTTTTCTTCTGCTCTAAACCTGTTTTTCTTGGTTTTCTTCCGTTCTAACCCGGCTTTTCTTGGTTTTCTTCTGCTCTAACCCTGTTTTTCTTGGTTTTCTTCCGCTCTAACCCGGCTTTTCTTGGTTTTCTTCCGCTCTAACCCTGCTTTTCTTGTTTTTTTTCGGATTTAAGCCTGCTTTTCCTGTTTTTCTTCTGCTCTAACCCTGCTTTTCTTGGTTTTCTTCCGTTCTAACCCTGCTTTTCTTGGTTTTCTTCCGCTCTAACCCTGCTTTTCTTAGTTTTCTTCCGCTCCAACCCTGCTTTTCTTGGTTTTCTTCCGCTCTAACCCTGCTTTTCTTGGTTTTCTTCCGCTCTAACCCTGTTTTTCTTGGTTTTCTTCTGCTCTAACCCTGTTTTTCTTGGTTTTCTTCGGTCCTAACCCTGCTTTTCTTGGTTTTCTTCCGCTCTAACCCTGCTTTTCTTGGTTTTCTTCCGCTCTAACCCAGCTTCTCTTGGTTTTCTTCCGCTCTAACCCTGTTTTTCTTGGTTTTTTCCGGCTCTAACCCTGTTTTTCTTGGTTTTCTTCCATTCTAACCCGGCTTTTCTTGGTTTTCTTATGTTCTAAACCTGTTTTTCTTGGTTTTCTTCCGTTCTAACCCTGCTTTTCTTGGTTTTCTTCCGCTCTAACCCTGCTTTTCTTGGTTTTCTTCCGCTCTAACCCTGCTTTTCTTGGTTTTCTTCCGCTCTAACCCAGCTTCTCTTGGTTTTCTTCCGCTCTAACCCTGTTTTTCTTGTTTTTTTCCGGCTCTAACCCTGTTTTTCTTAATTTTCTTCCGTTCTAACCCGGCTTTTCTTGGTTTTCTTATGTTCTAAACCTGTTTTTCTTGGTTTTCTTCCGTTCTAACCCTGTTTTTCTTGGTTTTTTTCGGCTCTAACCCTGTTTTTCTTGGTTTTTTTCGGCTCTAACCCTGTTTTTCTTGGTTTTCTTCCGTTCTAACCCGGCTTTTCTTGGTTTTCTTCCGTTCTAACCCGGCTTTTCTTTGTTTTCTTATGTTCTAAACCTGTTTTTCTTAGTTTTCGTCCGTTCTAACCTGGCTTTTCTTGGTTTTCTTCCGTTCTAACCCTGCTTTCCTTGGTTTTCTTCTGCTCTAACCCTGTTTTACTTGGTTTTCTTCCGTTCTAACCCGGCTTTTCTTGGTTTTCTTCTGTTCTAACCCTGTTTTTCTTGGTTTTTTTCGGTTCTAACCCTGTTTTTCTTGGTTTTCTTCCGTTCTAACCCGGCTTTTCTTGGTTTTCTTCCGTTCTAACCCGGCTTTTCTTGGTTTTCTTCTGCTCTAAACCTGTTTTTCTTGGTTTTCTTCCGTTCTAACCCGGCTTTTCTTGGTTTTCTTCTGCTCTAATTCTGTTTTTCTTGTTTTTTTTCGGCTCTAACCCTGTTTCTCTTGGTTTTCTTTTGTTCTAACCCGGCTTTCCCTGGTTTTCTTCCGTTCTAACCCGGCTTTTCTTGGTTTTCTTCTGCTCTAAGCCTGTTTTTCTTGGTTTTTTTCGCCTCTAACCCTGTTTTTCTTGGTTTTCTTCCGCTCTAACCCGGCTTTTCTTGGTTTTCTTCTGCTCTAACCCTTTTTTTCTTGGTTTTTTCCGGCTCTAACCCTGTTTTTCTTGGTTTTCTTCCGTTCTAACCCGGCTTTTCTTGGTTTTCTAATGTTCTAAACCTGTTTTTCTTGGTTTTCTTCCGTTCTAACCCTGTTTTTCTTGGTTTTTTTCGGCTCTAACCCTGTTTTTCTTGGTTTTCTTCCGTTCTTACCCGGCTTTTCTTGGTTTTCTTCTGCTCTAACCCTGTTTTTCTTGTTTTCTTTCGGCTCTAACCCTGTTTTTCTTGGTTTTCTTCCGTTGTAACCCTGCTTTTCTTGGTTTTCTTCCGCTCTAACCCTGCTTTTCTTGGATTTCTTCTGCTCTAACATTGTTTTTCTTGGTTTTCTTCCGTTCTTACCCGGCTTTTCTTGGTTTTCTTCTGCTCGAACCCTGTTTTTCTTGTTTTTTTCGGCTTTAAGCCTGCTTTTCCTGGTTTTCTTCCGCTCTAACCCTGCTTTTCTTGGTTTTCTTCCCCTCTAACCCTGTTTTTCTTGGTTTTCTTCCGCTCTAACCCTGCTTTTCTTGGTTTTCTTCCGCTCTAACCCTGCTTTTCTTGGTTTTCTTCTGCTCTAACCCTGTTTTTCTTGGTTTTCTTCCGTTCTTACCCGGCTTTTCTTGGTTTTCTTCTGCTCTAACCCTGTTTTTCTTGTTTTCTTTCGGCTCTAACCCTGTTTTTCTTGGTTTTCTTCCGTTCTAACCCTGTTTTTCTTGGTTTTCTTCCGTTCTAACCCGGCTTTTCCTGGTTTTCTTCTGTTCTAACCCTGTTTTTCTTGGTTTATTTCGGCTTTAAGCCTGCTTTTCTTGGTTTTCTTCCGCTCTAATTCTGCTTTTCTTGGTTTTCTTCTGCTCTAACCCTGTTTTTCTTGGTTTTCTTCCGTTCTTACCCGGCTTTTCTTGGTTTTCTTCCGCTCTAACCCTGTTTTTGTTGTTTTTTTTCGGCTCTAACCCTGTTTTTCTTGGTTTTCTTCCGCTCTAACCCTGTTTTTCTTGGTTTTCTTCCGTTCTAACCCAGCTTTTCTTGGTTTCCTTCTGCTCTAACCCTGCTTTTCTTGGTTTTCTTCCGCTCTAACCCTGTTTTTCTTGGTTTTCTTCCGTGCTAACCCGGCTTTTCCTGGTTTTCTTCCGCTCTAACCCGTCTTTTCTTGGTTTTTTTCGGCTCTAACCCTGTTTTTCTTGGTTTTCTTCCGTTCTTACCCGGCTTTTCTTGGTTTTCTTCTGCTCTAACCCTGTTTTTCTTGTTTTCTTTCAGCTCTAACCCTGTTTTTCTTGGTTTTCTTCCGCTCTAACCCTGCTTTTCTTGGTTTTCTTCTGCTCTAACATAGTTTTTCTTGGTTTTCTTCCGTTCTTACCCGGCTTTTCTTGGTTTTCTTCTGCTCCAACCCTGTTTTTCTTGTTTTTTTCGGCTTTAAGCCTGCTTTTCCTGGTTTTCTTCCGCTCTAACCCTGCTTTTCTTGGTTTTCTTCCCCTCTAACCCTGTTTTTCTTGGTTTTCTTCCGCTCTAACCCTGCTTTTCTTGGCTTTCTGCTGCTCTAACCCTGCTTTTCTTGGTTTTCATCCGCTCTAACCCTGTTTTTCTTGGTTTTCTTCCGCTCTAACCCTGCTTTTCTTGGTTTTCTTCTGTTCTAACCCTGTTTTTCTTGTTTTTCTTCTGTTCTAACCCTGTTTTTCTTGTTTTTCTTCGGTTCTAACCCTGCTTTTCTTGGTTTTCTTCGGCTCTAACCCTGCTTTTCTTGGTTTTCTTCCGCTCTAACCCTGCTTTTCTTGGTTTTCTTCCGCTCTAACCGTGCTTTTCTTGGTTTTCTTCGGCTCTAACCCTGTTTTTCTTGGTTTTCTTCCATTCTAACCCGGCTTTTCCTGGTTTTCTTCCGTTCTAACCCGGCTTTTCTTGGCTTTCTTCTGCTCTAACCCTGTTTTTCTTGGTTATTTTCAGCTCTAACCCTGCTTTTCTTGGTTTTCTTCTGCTCTAACCCTGCTTTTCTTGGTTTTCTTCCCCTCTAACCCTGTTTTTCTTGGTTTTCTTCCGCTCTAACCCTGCTTTTCTTGGTTTTCTTCCGCTCCAACCCTGCTTTTCTTGGTTTTCATCCGCTCTAACCCTGCTTTTCTTGGTTTTCTTCCGCTCTAACCCTGCTTTTCTTGGTTTTCTTCTGTTCTAACCCTGTTTTTCTTGTTTTTCTTCGGTTCTAACCCTGCTTTTCTTGGTTTTCTTCGGCTCTAACCCTGCTTTTCTTGGTTTTCTTCCGCTCTAACCCTGCTTTTCTTGGTTTTCTTCCGTTCTAACCCGGCTTTTCTTGGTTTTCTTCGGCTCTAACCCTGTTTTTCTTGGTTTTCTTCCATTCTAACCCGGCTTTTCTTGGTTTTCTTCCGTTCTAACCCGGCTTTTCTTGGCTTTCTTCTGCTCTAACCCTGTTTTTCTTGGTTATTTTCAGCTCTAACCCTGTTTTTCTTGGTTTTCTTCTGCTCTAACCCTGTTTTTCTTCTTTTCTTTCGACTCTAACCCTGTTTTTCTTGGTTTTCTTCGGTTCTAACCCGGCTTTTCCTGGTTTTCTTCCGTTCTAACCTTGCTTTTCTTCGTTTTCTTCTGTTCTAACCCTGTTTTTCTTGATTTTTTTCGGGTTTAAGCCTGCTTTTCTTGGTTTTCTTCCGCTCTAACCCTGCTTTTCTTGGTTTTCTTCTGCTCTAACATTGTTTTTCTTGGTTTTCTTCCGTTCTTACCCGGCTTTTCTTGGTTTTCTTCTGCTCCAACCCTGTTTTTCTTGTTTTTTTCGGCTTTAAGCCTGCTTTTCCTGGTTTTCTTCCGCTCTAACCCTGCTTTTCTTGGTTTTCTTCCCCTCTAACCCTGTTTTTCTTGGTTTTCTTCCGCTCTAACCCTGCTTTTCTTGGCTTTCTGCTGCTCTAACCCTGCTTTTCTTGGTTTTCATCCGCTCTAACCCTGTTTTTCTTGGTTTTCTTCCGCTCTAACCCTGCTTTTCTTGGTTTTCTTCTGTTCTAACCCTGTTTTTCTTGTTTTTCTCCTGTTCTAACCCTGTTTTTCTTGTTTTTCTTCGGTTCTAACCCTGCTTTTCTTGGTTTTCTTCGGCTCTAACCCTGCTTTTCTTGGTTTTCTTCCGCTCTAACCCTGCTTTTCTTGGTTTTCTTCCGCTCTAACCGTGCTTTTCTTGGTTTTCTTCGGCTCTAACCCTGTTTTTCTTGGTTTTCTTCCATTCTAACCCGGCTTTTCCTGGTTTTCTTCCGTTCTAACCCGGCTTTTCTTGGCTTTCTTCTGCTCTAACCCTGTTTTTCTTGGTTATTTTCAGCTCTAACCCTGTTTTTCTTGGTTTTCTTCTGCTCTAACCCTGCTTTTCTTGGTTTTCTTCCCCTCTAACCCTGTTTTTCTTGGTTTTCTTCCGCTCTAACCCTGCTTTTCTTGGTTTTCTTCCGCTCCAACCCTGCTTTTCTTGGTTTTCATCCGCTCTAACCCTGCTTTTCTTGGTTTTCTTCCGCTCTAACCCTGCTTTTCTTGGTTTTCTTCTGTTCTAACCCTGTTTTTCTTGTTTTTCTTCGGTTCTAACCCTGCTTTTCTTGGTTTTCTTCGGCTCTAACCCTGCTTTTCTTGGTTTTCTTCCGCTCTAACCCTGCTTTTCTTGGTTTTCTTCCGTTCTAACCCGGCTTTTCTTGGTTTTCTTCGGCTCTAACCCTGTTTTTCTTGGTTTTCTTCCATTCTAACCCGGCTTTTCTTGGTTTTCTTCCGTTCTAACCCGGCTTTTCTTGGCTTTCTTCTGCTCTAACCCTGTTTTTCTTGGTTATTTTCAGCTCTAACCCTGTTTTTCTTGGTTTTCTTCTGCTCTAACCCTGTTTTTCTTCTTTTCTTTCGACTCTAACCCTGTTTTTCGTGGTTTTCTTCGGTTCTAACCCGGCTTTTCCTGGTTTTCTTCCGTTCTAACCTTGCTTTTCTTCGTTTTCTTCTGTTCTAACCCTGTTTTTCTTGATTTCTTTCGGCTTTAAGCCTGCTTTTCTTGGTTTTCTTCCGCTCTAACCCTGCTTTTCTTGGTTTTCTTCCGTTCTAACCCTGCTTTTCTTGGATTTCTTCCGCTCTAACCCTGCTTTTCTTGGTTTTCATCCGCTGTAACCTTGTTTTTCTTGGTTTTCTTCCGCTCTAACCCTGTTTTTCTTTGTTTTCTTCCGTTCTTACCCGGCTTTTCTTGGTTTTCTTCCGCTCTAACCCTGTTTTTTTTGGTTTTCTTCGGCTCTAATCCTGCTTTTATTGGTTTTCTTCCGTTCTAACCCTGCTTTTCTTGGTTTTCTTCCGCTCTAAGCCTGTTTTTCTTGGTTTTTTTCGGCTCTAACCCTGTTTTTCTTGGTATTCTTCCGTTCTAACCCGGCTTTTCCTGGTTTTCTTCTGTTCTAACCCTGTTTTTCTTGTTTTTTTTTGGTTTTAAGCCTGCTTTTCTTGGTTTTCTTCCGCTCTAACCCTGTTTTTCTTGTTTTCTTTCGGCTCTAAACCTGTTTTTCTTGGTTTTCTTCCGCTCTAACCCTGTTTTACTTGGTTTTCTTCCGTTCTAACCCGGCTTTTCCTGGTTTTCTTCTATTCTAACCCTGTTTTTCTTGGTTTTTTTCGGCTTTAAGCCTGCTTTTCTTGGTTTTCTTCCGCTCTAATTCTGCTTTTCTTGGTTTTCTTCTGCTCTAACCCTGTTTTTCTTGGTTTTCTTCCGTTCTTACCCGGCTTTTCTTGGTTTTCTTCCGCTCTAACCCTGTTTTTGTTGTTTTTTTTCGGCTCTAACCCAGTTTTTCTTGGTTTTCTTCCGCTCTAACCCTGTTTTTCTTGGTTTTCTTCCGTTCTAACCCAGCTTTTCTTGGTTTCCTTCTGCTCTAACCCTGCTTTTCTTGGTTTTCTTCCGCTCTAACCCTGTTTTTCTTGGTTTTCTTCCGTGCTAACCCGGCTTTTCCTGGTTTTCTTCCGCTCTAACCCGGCTTTTCTTGGTTTTTTTCGGCTCTAACCCTGTTTTTCTTGGTTTTCTTCCGTTCTTACCCGGCTTTTCTTGGTTTTCTTCCGTTCTAACCCTGCTTTTCTTGGTTTTCTTCTGTTCTAACCCTGTTTTTCTTGTTTTTTTTCGGCTTTAAGCCTGCTTTTCTTGGTTTTCTTCTGCTCTAACCCTGCTTTTCTTGGTTTTCTTCCGCTCTAACCCTGCTTTTCTTGGTTTTCTTCCGCTCTAACCCTGCTTTTCTTGGTATTCTTCTGCTCTAACCCTGTTTTTCTTGGTTTTCTTCCGCTCTAACCCTGCTTTTCTTGGTTTTCTTCTGCTCTAACCCTGTTTTTCTTGGTTTTCTTCCGTTCTTACCCGGCTTTTCTTGGTTTTCTTCCGCTCTAACCCTGTTTTTTTTGGTTTTCTTCGGCTCTAATCCTGCTTTTCCTGGTTTTCTTCCGTTCTAACCCTGCTTTTCTTGGTTTTCTTCCGCTCTAACCCTGTTTTTCTTGGTTTTTTTCGGCTCTAACCCTGCTTTTCTTGGTTTTCTTCCGTTCTAACCCGGCTTTTCTTGGTTTTCTTATGTTCTTAACCTCTTTTTCTTAGTTTTCTTCCGTTCTAAAACGGCTTTTCTTGGTTGTCTTCTGCTCTAACCCTGTTTTTCTTTTTTTTTTTCGACTCTAACCCTGTTTTTCTTGGTTTTCTTCTGTTCTAACCCGGCTTTTCTTGGTTTTCTTCCGCTCCAACCCTGCTTTTCTTGGTTTTCATCCGTTCTAACCCGGCTTTTCTTGGTTTTCTTCCGCTCTAACCCTGCTTTTCTGGGTTTCCTTCTACTCTAACCCTGTTTTTCTTGGTTTTCTTCCGTTCTTACCCTGTTTTTCTTGGTTTTCTTCTGCTCTAACCCTATTTTTCTTTGTTTTTTTCAGCTATATCCCTTTTTCTCTTGGTTTTCTTCCGCTCTAACCCTGCTTTTCTTGGTTTTCTTCGGCTCTAACCCTGCTCTTCTTGGTTTTCTTCCGTTCTAACCCGGCTTTTCTTGGTTTTCTTCTGCTCTAACCCTGTTTTTCTTGGTTTTTTTCGGCTCTAACCCTGTTTTTCTTGGTTTTCTTCCGTTCTAACCTGGCTTTTCTTGGTTTTCTACCGCTCTAACTCTTCTTTTCTTGTTTTTTTTTGGCTCTAACCCTGTTTTTCTTGGTATTCTTCAGTTCTAACCCGGCATTTCCTGGTTTTCTTCCGTTCTAACCCTGATTTTCTTGGTTTTTTTCGGCTCTAACCCTGCTTTTCTTGGTTTTCTTCCGTTCTAACCCGGCTTTTCTTGGTTTTCTTCCTTTCTAACCCGGCTTTTCTTGGTTTTCTTCTGCTCTAACCCTGTTTTTCTTGTTTTTTTTCAGCTCTAACCCTGCTTTTCTTGGTTTTCTTTCGCTCTAACCCTGCTTCTCTTGGTTTTCTTCCGCTCTAACCCTGTTTTTCTTGGTTTTTTCCGGCTCTAACCCTGTTTTTCTTGGTTTTCTTCCGTTCTAACCCGGCTTTTCTTGGTTTTCTTATGTTCTAAACCTGCTTTTCTTGGTTTTCTTCCGTTCTAACCCTGTTTTTCTTGGTTTTCTTCCGCTCTAACCCTGCTTTTCTTGGTTTTCTTCTGCTCTAACCCTGTTTTTCTTGGTTTTCTTCCGTTCTTACCCGGCTTTTCTTGGTTTTCTTCCGTTCTAACCCGGCTTTTCTTGGTTTTCTTATGTTCTAAACCTGTTTTTCTTAGTTTTCGTCCGTTCTAACCCGGCTTTTCTTGGTTTTCTTCGGCTCTAACCCTGTTTTTCTTGGTTTTCTTCCGCTCTAACCCTGTTTTACTTGGTTTTCTTCCGTTCTAACCCGGCTTTTCCTGGTTTTCTTCCGTTCTAACCCGGCTTTTCTTGGTTTTCTTCTGTTCTAACCCTGTTTTTCTTGGTTTTTTTCGGTTCTAACCCTGTTTTTCTTGGTTTTCTTCCGTTCTAACCCGGCTTTTCTTGGTTTTCTTCCGTTCTAACCCGGCTTTTCTTGGTTTTCTTCTGCTCTAAACCTGTTTTTCTTGGTTTTCTTCCGTTCTAACCCGGCTTTTCTTGGTTTTCTTCTGCTCTAACCCTGTTTTTCTTGGTTTTCTTCCGCTCTAACCCGGCTTTTCTTGGTTTTCTTCCGCTCTAACCCTGCTTTTCTTGTTTTTTTTCGGATTTAAGCCTGCTTTTCCTGTTTTTCTTCTGCTCTAACCCTGCTTTTCTTGGTTTTCTTCCGTTCTAACCCTGCTTTTCTTGGTTTTCTTCCGCTCTAACCCTGCTTTTCTTAGTTTTCTTCCGCTCCAACCCTGCTTTTCTTGGTTTTCTTCCGCTCTAACCCTGCTTTTCTTGGTTTTCTTCCGCTCTAACCCTGTTTTTCTTGGTTTTCTTCTGCTCTAACCCTGTTTTTCTTGGTTTTCTTCGGTCCTAACCCTGCTTTTCTTGGTTTTCTTCCGCTCTAACCCTGCTTTTCTTGGTTTTCTTCCGCTCTAACCCAGCTTCTCTTGGTTTTCTTCCGCTCTAACCCTGTTTTTCTTGGTTTTTTCCGGCTCTAACCCTGTTTTTCTTGGTTTTCTTCCATTCTAACCCGGCTTTTCTTGGTTTTCTTATGTTCTAAACCTGTTTTTCTTGGTTTTCTTCCGTTCTAACCCTGCTTTTCTTGGTTTTCTTCCGCTCTAACCCTGCTTTTCTTGGTTTTCTTCCGCTCTAACCCTGCTTTTCTTGGTTTTCTTCCGCTCTAACCCAGCTTCTCTTGGTTTTCTTCCGCTCTAACCCTGTTTTTCTTGTTTTTTTCCGGCTCTAACCCTGTTTTTCTTAATTTTCTTCCGTTCTAACCCGGCTTTTCTTGGTTTTCTTATGTTCTAAACCTGTTTTTCTTGGTTTTCTTCCGTTCTAACCCTGTTTTTCTTGGTTTTTTTCGGCTCTAACCCTGTTTTTCTTGGTTTTTTTCGGCTCTAACCCTGTTTTTCTTGGTTTTCTTCCGTTCTAACCCGGCTTTTCTTGGTTTTCTTCCGTTCTAACCCGGCTTTTCTTTGTTTTCTTATGTTCTAAACCTGTTTTTCTTAGTTTTCGTCCGTTCTAACCTGGCTTTTCTTGGTTTTCTTCCGTTCTAACCCTGCTTTCCTTGGTTTTCTTCTGCTCTAACCCTGTTTTACTTGGTTTTCTTCCGTTCTAACCCGGCTTTTCTTGGTTTTCTTCTGTTCTAACCCTGTTTTTCTTGGTTTTTTTCGGTTCTAACCCTGTTTTTCTTGGTTTTCTTCCGTTCTAACCCGGCTTTTCTTGGTTTTCTTCCGTTCTAACCCGGCTTTTCTTGGTTTTCTTCTGCTCTAAACCTGTTTTTCTTGGTTTTCTTCCGTTCTAACCCGGCTTTTCTTGGTTTTCTTCTGCTCTAATTCTGTTTTTCTTGTTTTTTTTCGGCTCTAACCCTGTTTCTCTTGGTTTTCTTTTGTTCTAACCCGGCTTTCCCTGGTTTTCTTCCGTTCTAACCCGGCTTTTCTTGGTTTTCTTCTGCTCTAAGCCTGTTTTTCTTGGTTTTTTTCGCCTCTAACCCTGTTTTTCTTGGTTTTCTTCCGCTCTAACCCGGCTTTTCTTGGTTTTCTTCTGCTCTAACCCTTTTTTTCTTGGTTTTTTCCGGCTCTAACCCTGTTTTTCTTGGTTTTCTTCCGTTCTAACCCGGCTTTTCTTGGTTTTCTAATGTTCTAAACCTGTTTTTCTTGGTTTTCTTCCGTTCTAACCCTGTTTTTCTTGGTTTTTTTCGGCTCTAACCCTGTTTTTCTTGGTTTTCTTCCGTTCTTACCCGGCTTTTCTTGGTTTTCTTCTGCTCTAACCCTGTTTTTCTTGTTTTCTTTCGGCTCTAACCCTGTTTTTCTTGGTTTTCTTCCGTTGTAACCCTGCTTTTCTTGGTTTTCTTCCGCTCTAACCCTGCTTTTCTTGGATTTCTTCTGCTCTAACATTGTTTTTCTTGGTTTTCTTCCGTTCTTACCCGGCTTTTCTTGGTTTTCTTCTGCTCGAACCCTGTTTTTCTTGTTTTTTTCGGCTTTAAGCCTGCTTTTCCTGGTTTTCTTCCGCTCTAACCCTGCTTTTCTTGGTTTTCTTCCCCTCTAACCCTGTTTTTCTTGGTTTTCTTCCGCTCTAACCCTGCTTTTCTTGGTTTTCTTCCGCTCTAACCCTGCTTTTCTTGGTTTTCTTCTGCTCTAACCCTGTTTTTCTTGGTTTTCTTCCGTTCTTACCCGGCTTTTCTTGGTTTTCTTCTGCTCTAACCCTGTTTTTCTTGTTTTCTTTCGGCTCTAACCCTGTTTTTCTTGGTTTTCTTCCGTTCTAACCCTGTTTTTCTTGGTTTTCTTCCGTTCTAACCCGGCTTTTCCTGGTTTTCTTCTGTTCTAACCCTGTTTTTCTTGGTTTTTTTCGGCTTTAAGCCTGCTTTTCTTGGTTTTCTTCCGCTCTAATTCTGCTTTTCTTGGTTTTCTTCTGCTCTAACCCTGTTTTTCTTGGTTTTCTTCCGTTCTTACCCGGCTTTTCTTGGTTTTCTTCCGCTCTAACCCTGTTTTTGTTGTTTTTTTTCGGCTCTAACCCTGTTTTTCTTGGTTTTCTTCCGCTCTAACCCTGTTTTTCTTGGTTTTCTTCCGTTCTAACCCAGCTTTTCTTGGTTTCCTTCTGCTCTAACCCTGCTTTTCTTGGTTTTCTTCCGCTCTAACCCTGTTTTTCTTGGTTTTCTTCCGTGCTAACCCGGCTTTTCCTGGTTTTCTTCCGCTCTAACCCGGCTTTTCTTGGTTTTTTTCGGCTCTAACCCTGTTTTTCTTGGTTTTCTTCCGTTCTTACCCGGCTTTTCTTGGTTTTCTTCCGTTCTAACCCTGCTTTTCTTGGTTTTCTTCTGTTCTAACCCTGTTTTTCTTGGTTTTTTTCGGCTTTAAGCCTGCTTTTCTTGGTTTTCTTCCGCTCTAACCCTGCTTTTCTTGGTTTTCTTCCGCTCTAACCCTGCTTTTCTTGGTTTACTTCCGCTCTAACCCTGCTTTTCTTGGTATTCTTCTGCTCTAACCCTGTTTTTCTTGGTTTTCTTCCGTTCTTACCCGGCTTTTCTTGGTTTTCTTCCGCTCGAACCCTGTTTTTGTTGTTTTTTTTCGGCTCTAACCCTGTTTTTCTTGGTTTTCTTCTGCTCTTACCCTGTTTTTCTTGGTTTTCTTCCGTTCTAACCCGGCTTTTCTTGGTTTTCTTCCGTTCTAACCTGGCTTTTCTTGGTTTTCTTCCGCTCTAACCCTGCTTTTCTTGGTTTTCTTCTGTTCTAACCCTGATTTTCTTGGTTTTCTTCCGCTCTAACCCTGCTTTTCTTGGTTTTCTTCCATTCTAACCCTGCTTTTCTTGGTTTTCTTCCGCTCTAACCCTGCTTTTCTTGGTTTTCTTCCGCTCTAACCCTGCTTTTCTTGGTTTTCTTCTGCTCTAACCCTGCTTTTCTTGGTTTTCTTCCGCTCTAACCCTGTTTTTCTTGGTTTTCTTCCGTTCTTACCCGGCTTTTCTTGGTTTTCTTCCACTCTAACCCTGTTTTTCTTGTTTTTTTTCGGCTCTAACCCTGTTTCTCTTGGTTTTCTTCTGCTCTAACCCTGTTTTTCTTGTTTTTTTTCGGCTCTAACCCTGTTTTTCTTGGTTTTCTTCCGTTCTAACCCGGCTTTTCTTGGTTTTCTTCCGTTCTTACCCGGCTTTTCTTGGTTTTCTTCTGCTCTAACCCTGTTTTTCTTGGTTTTTTCCGGCTTTAAGCCTGTTTTTCTTGGTATTCTTCCGTTCTAACCCGTCTTTTCTTGGTTTTCTTCTGCTCTAACCCTTTTTTTCTTGTTTTTTTTCGGCTCTAACCCTGTTTTTCTTGGTTTTCTTCCGTTCTAACCCGGCTTTTCCTGGTTTTCTTCCGTTCTAACCCGGCTTTTCTTGGTTTTCTTCTGTTCTAACCCTGTTTTTCTTGGTTTTTTTCGGATTTAAGCCTGCTTTTCTTGGTTTTCTTCCGCTCTAATCCTGCTTTTCTTGGTTTTCTTTGGCTCTAACCCTGCTTTTCTTGGTTTTCTTCCGCTCTAACCCTGCTTTTCTTGTTTTTCTTCCGCTCTAACCGTGCTTTTCTTGGTTTTCTTCGGCTCTAACCATTTTTTCTTGGTTTTCTTCCATTCTAACCCGGCTTTTCCTGGTTTTCTTCCGTTCTAACCCGGCTTTTCTTGGCTTTCTTCTGCTCTAACCCTGGTTTTCTTGGTTATCTTCAGCTCTAACCCTGTTTTTCTTGGATTTCTTCTGCTCTAACCTTGTTTTTCTTCTTTTCTTTCGACTCTAACCCTGTTTTTTTTGGTTTTCTTCGGTTCTAACCCGGCTTTTCCTGGTTTTCTTCCGTTCTAACCCGGCTTTTCTTCGTTTTCTTCTGTTCTAACCCTGTTTTTCTTGATTTCTTTCGGCTTTAAGCCTGCTTTTCTTAGTTTTCTTCCGCTCTAACCCTGCTTTTCTTGGTTTTCTTCCGTTCTAACCCTGCTTTTCTTGGATTTCTTCCGCTCTAACCCTGCTTTTCTTGGTTTTCTTCCGCTGTAACCTTGTTTTTCTTGGTTTTCTTCTGCTCTAACCCTGTTTTTCTTGGTTTTCTTCCGTTCTTACCCGGCTTTTCTTGGTTTTCTTCCGCTCTAACCCTGTTTTTTTTGGTTTTCTCCGGCTCTAATCCTGCTTTTCCTGGTTTTCTTCCGTTCTAACCCTGCTTTTCTTGGTTTTCTTCCGCTCTAACCCTGTTTTTCTTGGTTTTTTTCGGCTCTAACCCTGCTTTTCTTGGTTTTCTTCCGTTCTAACCCGGCTTTTCTTGGTTTTCTTATGTTCTTAACCTCTTTTTCTTAGTTTTCTTCCGTTCTAAAACGGCTTTTCTTGGTTGTCTTCTGCTCTAACCCTGTTTTTCTTGTTTTTTTTCGGCTCTAAACCAGTTTTTCTTGGTTTTCTTCCGTTCTAACCCTGCTTTTCTTGGTTTTCTTCCGCTCTAACCCTGTTTTTCTTGGTTTTCTTCCGTGCTAACCCGGCTTTTCCTGGTTTTCTTCTGCTCTAACCCTGCTTTTCTTGGTTTTCTTCCGCTCTAACCCTGTTTTTCTTGGTTTTCTTCCGTTCTTACCCGGCTTTTCTTGGTTTTCTTCCACTCTAACCCTGTTTTTCTTGTTTTTTTTCGGCTCTAACCCTGTTTCTCTTGGTTTTCTTCTGCTCTAACCCTGTTTTTCTTGTTTTTTTTCGGCTCTAACCCTGTTTTTCTTGGTTTTCTTCCGTTCTAACCCGGCTTTTCTTGGTTTTCTTCCGTTCTTACCCGGCTTTTCTTGGTTTTCTTCTGCTCTAACCCTGTTTTTCTTGGTTTTTTCCGGCTTTAAGCCTGTTTTTCTTGGTATTCTTCCGTTCTAACCCGTCTTTTCTTGGTTTTCTTCTGCTCTAACCCTTTTTTTCTTGTTTTTTTTCGGCTCTAACCCTGTTTTTCTTGGTTTTCTTCCGTTCTAACCCGGCTTTTCCTGGTTTTCTTCCGTTCTAACCCGGCTTTTCTTGGTTTTCTTCTGTTCTAACCCTGTTTTTCTTGGTTTTTTTCGGATTTAAGCCTGCTTTTCTTGGTTTTCTTCCGCTCTAATCCTGCTTTTCTTGGTTTTCTTTGGCTCTAACCCTGCTTTTCTTGGTTTTCTTCCGCTCTAACCCTGCTTTTCTTGTTTTTCTTCCGCTCTAACCGTGCTTTTCTTGGTTTTCTTCGGCTCTAACCATTTTTTCTTGGTTTTCTTCCATTCTAACCCGGCTTTTCCTGGTTTTCTTCCGTTCTAACCCGGCTTTTCTTGGCTTTCTTCTGCTCTAACCCTGCTTTTCTTGGTTATCTTCAGCTCTAACCCTGTTTTTCTTGGATTTCTTCTGCTCTAACCTTGTTTTTCTTCTTTTCTTTCGACTCTAACCCTGTTTTTTTTGGTTTTCTTCGGTTCTAACCCGGCTTTTCCTGGTTTTCTTCCGTTCTAACCCGGCTTTTCTTCGTTTTCTTCTGTTCTAACCCTGTTTTTCTTGATTTCTTTCGGCTTTAAGCCTGCTTTTCTTAGTTTTCTTCCGCTCTAACCCTGCTTTTCTTGGTTTTCTTCCGTTCTAACCCTGCTTTTCTTGGATTTCTTCCGCTCTAACCCTGCTTTTCTTGGTTTTCTTCCGCTGTAACCTTGTTTTTCTTGGTTTTCTTCTGCTCTAACCCTGTTTTTCTTGGTTTTCTTCCGTTCTTACCCGGCTTTTCTTGGTTTTCTTCCGCTCTAACCCTGTTTTTTTTGGTTTTCTCCGGCTCTAATCCTGCTTTTCCTGGTTTTCTTCCGTTCTAACCCTGCTTTTCTTGGTTTTCTTCCGCTCTAACCCTGTTTTTCTTGGTTTTTTTCGGCTCTAACCCTGCTTTTCTTGGTTTTCTTCCGTTCTAACCCGGCTTTTCTTGGTTTTCTTATGTTCTTAACCTCTTTTTCTTAGTTTTCTTCCGTTCTAAAACGGCTTTTCTTGGTTGTCTTCTGCTCTAACCCTGTTTTTCTTGTTTTTTTTCGGCTCTAAACCAGTTTTTCTTGGTTTTCTTCCGTTCTAACCCGGCTTTTCTTGGTTTTCTTCCGTTCCAACCCTGCTTTTCTTGGTTTTCATCCGTTCTAACCCGGCTTTTCTTGGTTTTCTTCCGCTCTAACCCTGCTTTTCTGGGTTTCCTTCTACTCTAACCCTGTTTTTCTTGGTTTTCTTCCGTTCTTACCCTGTTTTACTTGGTTTTCTTCTTCTCTAACCCTATTTTTCTTTGTTTTTTTCAGCTATATCCCTTTTTCTCTTGGTTTTCTTCCGCTCTAACCCTGCTTTTCTTGGTTTTCTTCGGCTCTAACCCTGCTCTTCTTGGTTTTCTTCCGTTCTAACCCGGCTTTTCTTGGTTTTCTTCTGCTCTAACCCTGTTTTTCTTGGTTTTTTTCGGCTCTAACCCTGTTTTTCTTGGTTTTCTTCCGTTCTAACCCGTCTTTTCTTGGTTTTCTACCGCTCTAACTCTTCTTTTCTTGTTTTTTTTTGGCTCTAACCCTGTTTTTCTTGGTATTCTTCCGCTCTAACCCGGCGTTTCCTGGTTTTCTTCCGTTCTAACCCTGCTTTTCTTGGTTTTCTTCGGCTATAACCCTGCTTTTCTTGGTTTTCTTCCGTTCTAACCCGGCTTTTCTTGGTTTTCTTCCGTTCTAACCCGGCTTTTCCTGGTTTTCTTCCGTTCTAACCCGGCTTTTCTTGGTTGTCTTCTGTTCTAACCCTGTTTTTCTTGGTTTTCATCTGCTCTAACCCTGTTTTTCTTGGTTTTTTTCAGCTCTAACCCTGCTTTTCTTGGTTTTCTTCCGCTCTAACCCTGCTTTTCTTGGTTTTCTTCCGCTCTAACCCAGCTTCTCTTGGTTTTCTTCCGCTCTAACCCTGTTTTTCTTGGTTTTTTCCGGCTCTAACCCTGTTTTTCTTGGTTTTCTTCCGTTCTAACCCGGCTTTTCTTGGTTTTCTTATGTTCTAAACCTGTTTTTCTTGGTTTTCTTCCGTTCAAACCCTGTTTTTCTTGGTTTTTTTCGGCTCTAACCCTGTTTTTCTTGGTTTTTTTCGGCTCTAACCCTGTTTTTCTTGGTTTTCTTCCGTTCTGACCCGGCTTTTCTTGGTTTTCTTCCGTTCTTACCCGGCTTTTCTTGGTTTTCTTCTGCTCTAACCCTGTTTTTCTTGGTTTTTTCCGGCTTTAAGCCTGTTTTTCTTGGTATTCTTCCGTTCTAACCCGTCTTTTCTTGGTTTTCTTCTGCTCTAACCCTTTTTTTCTTGTTTTTTTTCGGCTCTAACCCTGTTTTTCTTGGTTTTCTTCCGTTCTAACCCGGCTTTTCCTGGTTTTCTTCCGTTCTAACCCGGCTTTTCTTGTTTTTCTTCTGTTCTAACCCTGTTTTTCTTGGTTTTTTTCGGATTTAAGCCTGCTTTTCTTGGTTTTCTTCCGCTCTAATCCTGCTTTTCTTGGTTTTCTTTGGCTCTAACCCTGCTTTTCTTGGTTTTCTTCCGCTCTAACCCTGCTTTTCTTGTTTTTCTTCCGCTCTAACCGTGCTTTTCTTGGTTTTCTTCGGCTCTAACCCTGTTTTTCTTGGTTTTCTTCCATTCTAACCCGGCTTTTCCTGGTTTTCTTCCGTTCTAACCCGGCTTTTCTTGGCTTTCTTCTGCTCTAACCCTGGTTTTCTTGGTTATCTTCAGCTCTAACCCTGTTTTTCTTGGATTTCTTCTGCTCTAACCTTGTTTTTCTTCTTTTCTTTCGACTCTAACCCTGTTTTTTTTGGTTTTCTTCGGTTCTAACCCGGCTTTTCCTGGTTTTCTTCCGTTCTAACCCTGCTTTTCTTGGTTTTCTTCCGCTCTAACCCTGCTTTTCTTGTTTTTCTTCCGCTCTAACCGTGCTTTTCTTAGTTTTCTTCCGCTCTAACCCTGCTTTTCTTGGTTTTCTTCCGTTCTAACCCTGCTTTTCTTGGATTTCTTCCGCTCTAACCCTGCTTTTCTTGGTTTTCTTCCGCTGTAACCTTGTTTTTCTTGGTTTTCTTCTGCTCTAACCCTGTTTTTCTTGGTTTTCTTCCGTTCTTACCCGGCTTTTCTTGGTTTTCTTCCGCTCTAACCCTGTTTTTTTTGGTTTTCTTCGGCTCTAATCCTGCTTTTCCTGGTTTTCTTCCGTTCTAACCCTGCTTTTCTTGGTTTTCTTCCGCTCTAACCCTGTTTTTCTTGGTTTTTTTCGGCTCTAACCCTGCTTTTCTTGGTTTTCTTCCGTTCTAACCCGGCTTTTCTTGGTTTTCTTATGTTCTTAACCTCTTTTTCTTAGTTTTCTTCCGTTCTAAAATGGCTTTTCTTGGTTTTCTTCTGCTCTAACCCTGTTTTTCTTGTTTTTTTTCGGCTCTAACCCTGTTTTTCTTGGTTTTCTTCCGTTCTAACCCGGCTTTACTTGGTTTTCTTCCGTTCCAACCCTGCTTTTCTTGGTTTTCATCCGTTCTAACCCGGCTTTTCTTGGTTTTCTTCCGCTCTAACCCTGCTTTTCTGGGTTTCCTTCTACTCTAACCCTGTTTTTCTTGGTTTTCTTCCGTTCTTACCCTGTTTTACCTGGTTTTCTTCTTCTCTAACCCTATTTTTCTTTGTTTTTTTCAGCCATATCCCTTTTTCTCTTGGTTTTCTTCCGCTCTAACCCTGCTTTTCTTGGTTTTCTTCGGCTCTAACCCTGCTCTTCTTGGTTTTCTTCCGTTCTAACCCGGCTTTTCTTGGTTTTCTTCTGCTCTAACCCTGTTTTTCTTGGTTTTTTTCGGCTCTAACCCTGTTTTTCTTGGTTTTCTTCCGTTCTAACCCGTCTTTACTTGGTTTTCTACCGCTCTAACTCTTCTTTTCTTGTTTTTTTTTGGCTCTAACCCTGTTTTTCTTGGTATTCTTCCGCTCTAACCCGGCTTTTCCTGGTTTTCTTCCGTTCTAACCCTGCTTTTCTTGGTTTTTTTCGGCTCTAACCCTGCTTTTCTTGGTTTTCTTCCGTTCTAACCCGGCTTTTCTTGGTTTTCTTCCGTTCTAACCCGGCTTTTCTTGGTTTTCTTCTGCTCTAACCCTGTTTTTCTTGCATTTTTTCGGCTCTAAACCTGTTTTTCTAGGTTTTCTTCCGTTCTAACCCGGCTTTTCCTGGTTTTCTTCCGTTCTAACCCGGCTTTTCTTGGTTGTCTTCTGTTCTAACCCTGTTTTTCTTGGTTTTCATCTGCTCTAACCCTGTTTTTCTTGGTTTTTTTCAGCTCTAACCCTGCTTTTCTTGGTTTTCTTCCGCTCTAACCCTGCTTTTCTTGGTTTTCTTCCGCTCTAACCCAGCTTCTCTTGGTTTTCTTCCGCTCTAACCCTGTTTTTCTTGGTTTTTTCCGGCTCTAACCCTGTTTTTCTTGGTTTTCTTCCGTTCTAACCCGGCTTTTCTTGGTTTTCTTATGTTCTAAACCTGTTTTTCTTGGTTTTCTTCCGTTCAAACCCTGTTTTTCTTGGTTTTTTTCGGCTCTAACCCTGTTTTTCTTGGTTTTTTTCGGCTCTAACCCTGTTTTTCTTGGTTTTCTTCCGTTCTAACCCGGCTTTTCTTGGTTTTCTTCCGTTCTAACCCGGCTTTTCTTGGTTTTCTTATGTTCTAAACCTGTTTTTCTTAGTTTTCGTCCGTTCTAACCCGGCTTTTCTTGGTTTTCTTCTGCTCTAACCCTGTTTTTCTTGGTTTTCTTCCGCTCTAACCCTGTTTTACTTGGTTTTCTTCCGTTCTAACCCGGCTTTTCCTGGTTTTCTTCCGTTGTAACCCGGCTTTTCTTGGTTTTCTTCCGTTCTAACCCTGTTTTTCTTGGTTTTTTTCGGTTCTAACCCTGTTTTTCTTGGTTTTCTTCCGTTCTAACCCGGCTTTTCTTGGTTTTCTTCCGTTCTAACCCGGCTTTTCTTGGTTTTCTTCTGCTCTAAACCTGTTTTTCTTGGTTTTCTTCCGTTCTAACCCGGCTTTTCTTGGTTTTCTTCTGCTCTAACCCTGTTTTTCTTGGTTTTCTTCCGCTCTAACCCGGCTTTTCTTGGTTTTCTTCCGCTCTAACCCTGCTTTTCTTGGTTTTTTTCGGATTTAAGCCTGCTTTTCCTGTTTTTCTTCTGCTCTAACCCTGCTTTTCTTGGTTTTCTTCCGTTCTAACCCTGCTTTTCTTGGTTTTCTTCCGCTCTAACCCTGCTTTTCTTGGTTTTCTTCCGCTCCAACCCTGCTTTTCTTGGTTTTCTTCCGCTCTAACCCTGCTTTTCTTGGTTTTCTTCCGCTCTAACCCTGTTTTTCTTGGTTTTCTTCTGCTCTAACCCTGTTTTTCTTGGTTTTCTTCGGTTCTAACCCTGCTTTTCTTGGTTTTCTTCCGCTCTAACCCTGCTTTTCTTGGTTTTCTTCCGCTCTAACCCAGCTTCTCTTGGTTTTCTTCCGCTCTAACCCTGCTTTTCTTGGTTTTTTCCGGCTCTAACCCTGTTTTTCTTGGTTTTCTTCCATTCTAACCCGGCTTTTCTTGGTTTTCTTATGTTCTAAACCTGTTTTTCTTGGTTTTCTTCCGTTCTAACCCTGCTTTTCTTGGTTTTCTTCCGCTCTAACCCTGCTTTTCTTGGTTTTCTTCCGCTCTAACCCTGCTTTTCTTGGTTTTCTTCCGCTCTAACCCAGCTTCTCTTGGTTTTCTTCCGCTCTAACCCTGTTTTTCTTGGTTTTTTCCGGCTCTAACCCTGTTTTTCTTGGTTTTCTTCCATTCTAACCCGGCTTTTCTTGGTTTTCTTCCGTTCTAACCCGGCTTTTCTTTGTTTTCTTCTGTTCTAACCCTGTTTTTCTTGGTTTTTTTCGGTTCTAACCCTGTTTTTCTTGGTTTTCTTCCGCTCTAAACCTGTTTTTCTTGGTTTTCTTCCGTTCTAACCTGGCTTTTCTTGGTTTTTTTCTGTTCTAATTCTGTTTTTCTTGTTTTTTTTCGGCTCTAACCCTGTTTCTCTTGGTTTTCTTTTGTTCTAACCCGGCTTTCCCTGGTTTTCTTCCGTTCTAACCCGGCTTTTCTTGGTTTTCTTCTGCTCTAAGCCTGTTTATCTTGGTTTTTTTCGCCTCTAACCCTCTTTTTCTTGGTTTTCTTCCGTTCTAACCCGGCTTTTCTTGGTTTTCTTCTGTTCTAACCCTGTTTTTCTTGGTTTTTTTCGGTTCTAACCCTGTTTTTCTTGGTTTTCTTCCGTTCTAACCCTGCTTTTCTTGGTTTTCTTCCGCTCTAACCCAGCTTCTCTTGGTTTTCTTCCGCTCTAACCCTGTTTTTCTTGGTTTTTTCCGGCTCTAACCCTGTTTTTCTTGGTTTTCTTCCATTCTAACCCGGCTTTTCTTGGTTTTCTTCCGTTCTAACCCGGCTTTTCTTTGTTTTCTTATGTTCTAAACCTGTTTTTCTTAGTTTTCGTCCGTTCCAACCCGGCTTTTCTTGGTTTTCTTCTGTTCTAACCCTGTTTTTCTTGGTTTTCTTCCGCTCTAACCCTGTTTTACTTGGTTTTCTTCCGTTCTAACCCGGCTTTTCCTGGTTTTCTTCCGTTCTAACCCGGCTTTTCTTGGTTTTCTTCTGTTCTAACCCTGTTTTTCTTGGTTCTTTTCGGTTCTAACCCTGTTTTTCTTGGTTTTCTTCCGCTCTAAACCTGTTTTTCTTGGTTTTCTTCCGTTCTAACCTGGCTTTTCTTGGTTTTCTTCTGCTCTAATTCTGTTTTTCTTGTTTTTTTTCGGCTCTAACCCTGTTTCTCTTGGTTTTCTTTTGTTCTAACCCGGCTTTCCCTGGTTTTCTTCCGTTCTAACCCGGCTTTTCTTGGTTTTCTTCTGCTCTAAGCCTGTTTATCTTGGTTTTTTTCGCCTCTAACCCTCTTTTTCTTGGTTTTCTTCCGTTCTAACCCGGCTTTTCTTGGTTTTCTTCTGCTCTAAACCTGTTTTTCTTGGTTTTCTTCCGTTCTAACCCGGCTTTTCTTGGTTTTCTTCTGCTCTAACCCTGTTTTTCTTGTTTTTTTTCGTCTCCAACCCTGTTTTTCTTGGTTTTCTTCCGTTCTAACCCGGCTTTTCCTGGTTTTCTTCCGTTCTAACCCGGCTTTTCTTGGTTTTCTTCTGCTCTAAGCCTGTTTTTCATGGTTTTTTTCGCCTCTAACCCTGTTTTTCTTGGTTTTCTTCCGTTCTAACCCGGCTTTTCCTGGTTTTCTTCCGTTCTAACCCGGCTTTTCTTGGTTTTCTTCTGCTCTAAGCCTGTTTTTCTTGGTTTTTTTCGCCTCTAACCCTGTTTTTCTTGGTTTTCTTCCGTTCTAACCCGGCTTTTCTTGGTTTTCTTCTGCTCTAACCCGGCTTTTCTTGGTTTTCTTCTGTTCTAACCCTGTTTTTCTTGGTTTTTTTCGGTTCTAACCCTGTTTTTCTTGGTTTTCTTCCGTTCTAACCCGGCTTTTCTTGGTTTTCTTCCGTTCTAACCCGGCTTTTCCTGTTTTTCTTCTGCTCTAACCCTGCTTTTCTTGGTTTATTCCGTTCTAACCCTGCTTTTCTTGGTTTTCTTCCGCTCTAACCCTGCTTTTCTTGGTTTTCTTCCGCTCCAACCCTGCTTTTCTTGGTTTTCTTCCGCTCTAACCCTGCTTTTCTTGGTTTTCTTCCGCTCTAACCCTGTTTTTCTTGGTTTTCTTCGGCTCTAACCCTGTTTTTCTTGGTTTTCTACAATTCTAACCCTGCTTTTCTTGGTTTTCTTCCGCTGTAACCCTGCTTTTCTTGGTTTTCTTCCGCTCTAACCCAGCTTCTCTTGGTTTTCTTCCGCTCTAACCCTGTTTTTCTTGTTTTTTTCCGGCTCTAACCCTGTTTTTCTTGGTTTTCTTCCATTCTAACCCGGCTTTTCTTGGTTTTCTTATGTTCTAAGCCTGGCTTTTCTTGGTTTTCTTTCGTTCTAACCCTGTTTTTCTTGGTTTTCTTCCGCTCTAACCCTGCTTTTCTTGGTTTTCTTCCGCTCTAACCCTGCTTTTCTTGGTTTTCTTCCGCTCTAACCCAGCTTCTCTTGGTTTTCTTCCGCTCTAACCCTGTTTTTCTTGGTTTTTTCCGGCTCTAACCCTGTTTTTCTTGGTTTTCTTCCGTTCTAACCCGGCTTTTCTTGGTTTTCTTATGTTCTAAACCTTTTTTTCTTGGTTTTCTTCCGTTCTAACCCTGTTTTTCTTGGTTTTTTTCGGCTCTAACCCTGTTTTTCTTGGTTTTTTTCGGCTCTAACCCTGTTTTTCTTGGTTTTCTTCCGTTCTAACCCGGCTTTTCTTGGTTTTCTTCCGTTCTAACCCGGCTTTTCTTTGTTTTCTTATGTTCTAAACCTGTTTTTCTTAGTTTTCTTCCGTTCTAACCCGGCTTTTCTTGGTTTTCTTCTGTTCTAACCCTGTTTTTCTTGGTTTTCTTCCGCTCTAACCCTGTTTTACTTGGTTTTCTTCCGTTCTAACCCGGTTTTTCCTGGTTTTCTTCCGTTCTAACCCGGCTTTTCTTGGTTTTCTTCTGTTCTAACCCTGTTTTTCTTGTTTTTTTTCGGTTCTAACCCTGTTTTTCTTGGTTTTCTTCCATTCTAACCCGGCTTTTCTTGGTTTTCTTCCGTTCTAACCCGGCTTTTCTTGGTTTTCTTCTGCTCTAAACCTGTTTTTCTTGGTTTTCTTCCGTTCTAACCCGGCTTTTCTTGGTTTTCTTCTTCTCTAACCCTGTTTTTCTTGTTTTTTTTCGGCTCTAACCCTGTTTCTCTTGGTTTTCTTTTGTTCTAACCCGGCTTTTCCTGGTTTTCTTCCGTTCTAACTTGGCTTTTCTTGGTTTTCTTCTGTTCTAACCCTGTTTTTCTTGGTTTTTTTCGGTTCTAACCCTGTTTTTCTTGGTTTTCTTCCGTTCTAACCCGGCTTTTCTTGGTTTTCTTCTGCTCTAAACCTGTTTTTCTTGGTTTTCTTCCGTTCTAACCCGGCTTTTCTTGGTTTTCTTCTGCTCTAACCCTGTTTTTCTTGTTTTTTTTCGTCTCCAACCCTGTTTTTCTTGGTTTTCTTCCGTTCTAACCCGGCTTTTCCTGGTTTTCTTCCGTTCTAACCCGGCTTTTCTTGGTTTTCTTCTGCTCTAAGCCTGTTTTTCTTGGTTTTTTTCGCCTCTAACCCTGTTTTTCTTGGTTTTCTTCCGTTCTAACCCGGCTTTTCCTGGTTTTCTTCCGTTCATCCCGGCTTTTCTTGGTTTTCTTCTGCTCTAAGCCTGTTTTTCTTGGTTTTTTTCGCCTCTAACCCTGTTTTTCTTGGTTTTCTTCCGTTCTAACCCGGCTTTTCCTGGTTTTCTTCCGTTCTAACCCGGCTTTTCTTGGTTTTCGTATGTTCTAAACCTGTTTTTCTTGGTTTTTTTCGGTTCTAACCCTGTTTTTCTTGGTTTTCTTCCGTTCTAACCCGGCTTTTCTTGGTTTTCTTCCGTTCTAACCCGGCTTTTCCTGTTTTTCTTCTGCTCTAACCCTGCTTTTCTTGGTTTTCTTCCGTTCTAACCCTGCTTTTCTTGGTTTTCTTCCGCTCTAACCCTGCTTTTCTTGGTTTTCTTCCGCTCCAACCCTGCTTTTCTTGGTTTTCTTCCGCTCTAACCCTGCTTTTCTTGGTTTTCTTCCGCTCTAACCCTGTTTTTCTTGGTTTTCTTCGGCTCTAACCCTGTTTTTCTTGGTTTTCTTCGGTTCTAACCCTGCTTTTCTGGGTTTTCTTCCGCTCTAACCCTGTTTTTCTTGGTTTTCTTCCGCTCTAACCCAGCTTCTCTTGGTTTTCTTCCGCTCTAACCCTGTTTTTCTTGGTTTTTTCCGGCTCTAACCCTGTTTTTCTTGGTTTTCTTCCATTCTAACCCGGCTTTTCTTGGTTTTCTTATGTTCTAAACCTGTTTTTCTTGGTTTTCTTCCGTTCTAACCCTGTTTTTCTTGGTTTTCTTCCGCTCTAACCCGGCTTTTCTTGGTTTTCTTCCGCTCTAACCCTGCTTTTCTTGGTTTTCTTCCGCTCTAACCGAGCTTCTCTTGGTTTTCTTCCGCTCTAACCCTGTTTTTCTTGGTTTTTTCCGGCTCTAACCCTGTTTTTCTTGGTTTTCTTCCGTTCTAACCCGGCTTTTCTTGGTTTTCTTATGTTCTAAACCTTTTTTTCTTGGTTTTCTTCCGTTCTAACCCTGTTTTTCTTGGTTTTTTTCGGCTCTAACCCTGTTTTTCTTGGTTTTTTTCGGCTGTAACCCTGTTTTTCTTGGTTTTCTTCCGTTCTAACCCGGCTTTTCTTGGTTTTCTTCCGTTCTAACCCGGCTTTTCTTTGTTTTCTTATGTTCTAAACCTGCTTTTCTTGGTTTTCTTCCGTTCTAACCCGGCTTTTCTTGGTTTTCTTCTGCTCTAAACCTGTTTTTCTTGGTTTTCTTCCGTTCTAACCCGGCTTTTTTTGGTTTTCTTCTGCTCTAACCCTGTTTTTCTTGGTTTTTTTCGTCTCCAACCCTGTTTTTCTTGGTTTTCTTCCGTTCTAACCCGGCTTTTCCTGGTTTTCTTCCGTTCTAACCCGGCTTTTCTTGGTTTTCTTCTGCTCTAAGACTGTTTTTCTTGGTTTTTTTCGCCTCTAACCCTGTTTTTCTTGGTTTTCTTCCGTTCTAACCCGGCTTTTCTTGGTTTTCTTCTGCTCTAACCCTGCTTTTCTTGGTTTTTTTCGGCTCTAACCCTGTTTTTCTTGGTTTTCTTCCGTTCTAACCCAGCTTTTCTTGGTTTTCTTATGTTCTAAACCTGTTTTTCTTGGTTTTCTTCCGTTCTAACCCGGCTTTTCTTGGTTTTCTTCTGCTCTAACCCTGTTTTTCTTGGATTTCTTCCGCTCTAACCCTGTTTTTCTTGGTTTTCTTCCGTTCTAACCCGGCTTTTCCTGGTTTTCTTCCGTTCTAACCCGGCTTTTCTTGGTTTTCGTATGTTCTAAACCTGTTTTTCTTGGTTTTCTTCCGTTCTAACCCGGCTTTTCTTGGTTTTCTTCTGCTCTAACCCTGTTTTTCTTGGTTTTCTTCCGCTCTAACCCTGTTTTTCTTGGTTTTCTTCCGTTCTAACCCGGCTTTTCCTGGTTTTCTTCCGTTCTAACCCAGCTTTTCTTGGTTTTCTTCTGTTCTAACCCTGTTTTTCTTGGGTTTTTTTTCGGCTTTAACCCTGCTTTTCTTGGTTTTCTTTCGCTCTAACCCTGTTTTTCTTGTTTTTTTTCGGCTCTAACCCTGTTTTTCTTGGTTTTCTTCCGCTCTAACCCGGCTTTTCTTGGTTTTCTTCCGCTCTAACCCTGCTTTTCTTGGTTTTTTTCGGCTTTAAGCCTGCTTTTCCTGTTTTTCTTCTGCTCTAACCCTGCTTTTCTTGGTTTTCATCCGCTGTAACCTTGTTTTTCTTGGTTTTCTTCCGCTCTAACCCTGTTTTTCTTGGTTTTCTTCCGCTCCAACCCTGCTTTTCTTGGTTTTCTTACGCTCTAACCCTGCTTTTCTTGGTTTTCATCCGCTCTAACCCTGTTTTTCTTGGTTTTCTTCGGCTCTAACACTGTTTTTCTTGGTTTTCTTCGGTTCTAACCCTGCTTTTCTTGGTTTTCTTCCATTCTAACCCTGCTTTTCTTGGTTTTCTTCCGCTCTAACCCTGTTTTTCTTGGTTTTCTTCTGCTCTAACCCTGCTTTTCTTGGTTTTCTTCCGCTCTAACCCTGCTTTTCTTGGTTTTCTTCCGCTCTAACCCTGCTTTTCTTGGTTTTCTTCCGCTCTAACCCAGCTTCTCTTGGTTTTCTTCCGCTCTAACCCTGCTTTTCTTGGTTTTCTTCCGCTCTAACCCTGCTTTTCTTGGTTTTCTTCCGCTCTAACCCAGCTTCTCTTGGTTTTCTTCCGCTCTAACCCTGTTTTTCTTGGTTTTTCCGGCTCTAACCCTGTTTTTCTTGGTTTTCTTCCGTTCTAACCCGGCTTTTCTTGGTTTTCTTATGTTCTAAACCTTTTTTTCTTGGTTTTCTTCCGTTCTAACCCTGTTTTTCTTGGTTTTCTTCCGCTCTAACCCTGTTTTTCTTGGTTTTCTTCCGCTCTAACCCAGCTTCTCTTGGTTTTCTTCCGCTCTAACCCTGTTTTTCTTGGTTTTTTCCGGCTCTAACCCTGTTTTTCTTGGTTTTCTTCCATTCTAACCCGGCTTTTCTTGGTTTTCTTATGTTCTAAACCTGTTTTTCTTGGTTTTCTTCCGTTCTAACCCTGTTTTTCTTGGTTTTCTTCCGCTCTAACCCGGCTTTTCTTGGTTTTCTTCCGCTCTAACCCTGCTTTTCTTGGTTTTCTTCCGCTCTAACCGAGCTTCTCTTGGTTTTCTTCCGCTCTAACCCTGTTTTTCTTGGTTTTTTCCGGCTCTAACCCTGTTTTTCTTGGTTTTCTTCCGTTCTAACCCGGCTTTTCTTGGTTTTCTTATGTTCTAAACCTTTTTTTCTTGGTTTTCTTCCGTTCTAACCCTGTTTTTCTTGGTTTTTTTCGGCTCTAACCCTGTTTTTCTTGGTTTTTTTCGGCTGTAACCCTGTTTTTCTTGGTTTTCTTCCATTCTAACCCGGCTTTTCTTGGTTTTCTTCCGTTCTAACCCGGCTTTTCTTTGTTTTCTTATGTTCTAAACCTGCTTTTCTTGGTTTTCTTCCGTTCTAACCCGGCTTTTCTTGGTTTTCTTCTGCTCTAAACCTGTTTTTCTTGGTTTTCTTCCGTTCTAACCCAGCTTTTTTTGGTTTTCTTCTGCTCTAACCCTGTTTTTCTTGTTTTTTTTCGTCTCCAACCCTGTTTTTCTTGGTTTTCTTCCGTTCTAACCCGGCTTTTCCTGGTTTTCTTCCGTTCTAACCCGGCTTTTCTTGGTTTTCTTCTGCTCTAAGCCTGTTTTTCTTGGTTTTTTTCGCCTCTAACCCTGTTTTTCTTGGTTTTCTTCTGTTCTAACCTGGCTTTTCTTGGTTTTCTTCTGCTCTAACCCTGCTTTTCTTGGTTTTTTTCGGCTCTAACCCTGTTTTTCTTGGTTTTCTTCCGTTCTAACCCGGCTTTTCTTGGTTTTCTTATGTTCTAAACCTGTTTTTCTTGGTTTTCTTCCGTTCTAACCCGGCTTTTCTTGGTTTTCTTCTGCTCTAACCCTGTTTTTCTTGGTTTTCTTCCGCTCTAACCCTGTTTTTCTTGGTTTTCTTCCGTTCTAACCCGGCTTTTCCTGGTTTTCTTCCGTTCTAACCCGGCTTTTCTTGGTTTTCTTCCGTTCTAACCCGGCTTTTCCTGGTTTTCTTCCGTTCTAACCCGGCTTTTCTTGGTTTTCTTCTGCTCTAAGCCTGTTTTTCTTGGTTTTTTTCGCCTCTAACCCTGTTTTTCTTGGTTTTCTTCCGTTCTAACCCGGCTTTTCTTGG
This sequence comes from Coturnix japonica, assembly GCF_054131305.1. Lineage (NCBI taxonomy): Eukaryota > Metazoa > Chordata > Aves > Galliformes > Phasianidae > Coturnix > Coturnix japonica. The sequence goes on from NW_028188946.1 coordinate 3,315,698, forward strand.
TTTTCTTCTGCTCTAACCCGGCTTTTCTTGGTTTTCTTCTGTTCTAACCCTGTTTTTCTTGGTTTTTTTCGGTTCTAACCCTGTTTTTCTTGGTTTTCTTCCGTTCTAACCCGGCTTTTCTTGGTTTTCTTCCATTCTAACCCGGCTTTTCCTGTTTTTCTTCTGCTCTAACCCTGCTTTTCTTGGTTTTCTTCCGTTCTAACCCTGCTTTTCTTGGTTTTCTTCCGCTCTAACCCTGCTTTTCTTGGTTTTCTTCCGCTCCAACCCTGCTTTTCTTGGTTTTCTTCCGCTCTAACCCTGCTTTTCTTGGTTTTCTTCCGCTCTAACCCTGTTTTTCTTGGTTTTCTTCGGCTCTAACCCTGTTTTTCTTGGTTTTCTTCGGTTCTAACCCTGCTTTTCTGGGTTTTCTTCCGCTCTAACCCTGTTTTTCTTGGTTTTCTTCCGCTCTAATCCAGCTTCTCTTGGTTTTCTTCCGCTCTAACCCTGTTTTTCTTGGTTTTTTCCGGCTCTAACCCTGTTTTTCTTGGTTTTCTTCCATTCTAACCCGGCTTTTCTTGGTTTTCTTATGTTCTAAACCTGTTTTTCTTGGTTTTCTTCCGTTCTAACCCTGTTTTTCTTGGTTTTCTTCCGCTCTAACCCGGCTTTTCTTGGTTTTCTTCCGCTCCAACCCTGCTTTTCTTGGTTTTCTTCCGCTCTAACCGAGCTTCTCTTGGTTTTCTTCCGCTCTAACCCTGTTTTTCTTGGTTTTTTCCGGCTCTAACCCTGTTTTTCTTGGTTTTCTTCCGTTCTAACCCGGCTTTTCTTGGTTTTCTTATGTTCTAAACCTTTTTTTCTTGGTTTTCTTCCGTTCTAACCCTGTTTTTCTTGGTTTTTTTCGGCTCTAACCCTGTTTTTCTTGGTTTTTTTCGGCTGTAACCCTGTTTTTCTTGGTTTTCTTCCGTTCTAACCCGGCTTTTCTTGGTTTTCTTCCGTTCTAACCCGGCTTTTCTTTGTTTTCTTATGTTCTAAACCTGCTTTTCTTGGTTTTCTTCCGTTCTAACCCGGCTTTTCTTGGTTTTCTTCTGCTCTAAACCTGTTTTTCTTGGTTTTCTTCCGTTCTAACCCGTCTTTTTTTGGTTTTCTTCTGCTCTAACCCTGTTTTTCTTGTTTTTTTTCGTCTCCAACCCTGTTTTTCTTGGTTTTCTTCCGTTCTAACCCGGCTTTTCCTGGTTTTCTTCCGTTCTAACCCGGCTTTTCTTGGTTTTCTTCTGCTCTAAGCCTGTTTTTCTTGGTTTTTTTCGCCTCTAACCCTGTTTTTCTTGGTTTTCTTCTGTTCTAACCCGGCTTTTCTTGGTTTTCTTCTGCTCTAACCCTGCTTTTCTTGGTTTTTTTCGGCTCTAACCCTGTTTTTCTTGGTTTTCTTCCGTTCTAACCCAGCTTTTCTTGGTTTTCTTATGTTCTAAACCTGTTTTTCTTGGTTTTCTTCCGTTCTAACCCGGCTTTTCTTGGTTTTCTTCTGCTCTAACCCTGTTTTTCTTGGTTTTCTTCCGCTCTAACCCTGTTTTTCTTGGTTTTCTTCCGTTCTAACCCGGCTTTTCCTGGTTTTCTTCCGTTCTAACCCAGCTTTTCTTGGTTTTCGTATGTTCTAAACCTGTTTTTCTTGGTTTTCTTCCGTTCTAACCCGGCTTTTCTTGGTTTTCTTCTGCTCTAACCCTGTTTTTCTTGGTTTTCTTCCGCTCTAACCCTGTTTTTCTTGGTTTTCTTCCGTTCTAACCCGGCTTTTCCTGGTTTTCTTCCGTTCTAACCCGGCTTTTCTTGGTTTTCTTCTGTTCTAACCCTGTTTTTCTTGGGTTTTTTTTCGGCTTTAACCCTGCTTTTCTTGGTTTTCTTTCGCTCTAACCCTGTTTTTCTTGTTTTTTTTCGGCTCTAACCCTGTTTTTCTTGGTTTTCTTCCGCTCTAACCCGGCTTTTCTTGGTTTTCTTCCGCTCTAACCCTGCTTTTCTTGGTTTTTTTCGGCTTTAAGCCTGCTTTTCCTGTTTTTCTTCTGCTCTAACCCTGCTTTTCTTGGTTTTCATCCGCTGTAACCTTGTTTTTCTTGGTTTTCTTCCGCTCTAACCCTGTTTTTCTTGGTTTTCTTCCGCTCCAACCCTGCTTTTCTTGGTTTTCATCCGCTCTAACCCTGTTTTTCTTGGTTTTCTTCGGCTCTAACTCTGTTTTTCTTGGTTTTCTTCGGTTCTAACCCTGCTTTTCTTGGTTTTCTTCCATTCTAACCCTGCTTTTCTTGGTTTTCTTCCGCTCTAACCCTGTTTTTCTTGGTTTTCTTCTGCTCTAACCCTGCTTTTCTTGGTTTTCTTCCGCTCTAACCCTGCTTTTCTTGGTTTTCTTCCGCTCTAACCCTGCTTTTCTTGGTTTTCTTCCGCTCTAACCCAGCTTCTCTTGGTTTTCTTCCGCTCTAACCCTGCTTTTCTTGGTTTTCTTCCGCTCTAACCCTGCTTTTCTTGGTTTTCTTCCGCTCTAACCCAGCTTCTCTTGGTTTTCTTCCGCTCTAACCCTGTTTTTCTTGGTTTTTTCCGGCTCTAACCCTGTTTTTCTTGGTTTTCTTCCGTTCTAACCCGGCTTTTCTTGGTTTTCTTATGTTCTAAACCTTTTTTTCTTGGTTTTCTTCCGTTCTAACCCTGTTTTTCTTGGTTTTTTTCGGCTCTAACCCTGTTTTTCTTGGTTTTTTTCGGCTCTAACCCTGTTTTTCTTGGTTTTCTTCCGTTCTAACCCGGCTTTTCTTGGTTTTCTTACGTTCTAACCCGGCTTTTCTTTGTTTTCTTATGTTCTAAACCTGTTTTTCTTAGTTTTCTTCCGTTCTAACCCGGCTTTTCTTGGTTTTCTTCTGTTCTAACCCTGTTTTTCTTGGTTTTCTTCCGCTCTAACCCTGTTTTACTTGGTTTTCTTCCGTTCTAACCCGGTTTTTCCTGGTTTTCTTCCGTTCTAACCCGGCTTTTCTTGGTTTTCTTCTGTTCTAACCCTGTTTTTCTTGTTTTTTTTCGGTTCTAACCCTGTTTTTCTTGGTTTTCTTCCGTTCTAACCCGGCTTTTCTTGGTTTTCTTCCGTTCTAACCCGGCTTTTCTTGGTTTTCTTCTGCTCTAAACCTGTTTTTCTTGGTTTTCTTCCGTTCTAACCCGGCTTTTCTTGGTTTTCTTCTTCTCTAACCCTGTTTTTCTTGTTTTTTTTCGGCTCTAACCCTGTTTCTCTTGGTTTTCTTTTGTTCTAACCCGGCTTTTCCTGGTTTTCTTCCGTTCTAACTTGGCTTTTCTTGGTTTTCTTCTGTTCTAACCCTGTTTTTCTTGGTTTTTTTCGGTTCTAACCCTGTTTTTCTTGGTTTTCTTCCAATCTAACCCGGCTTTTCTTGGTTTTCTTCTGCTCTAAACCTGTTTTTCTTGGTTTTCTTCCGTTCTAACCCGGCTTTTCTTGGTTTTCTTCTGCTCTAACCCTGTTTTTCTAGTTTTTTTTCGTCTCCAACCCTGTTTTTCTTGGTTTTCTTCCGTTCTAACCCGGCTTTTCCTGGTTTTCTTCCGTTCTAACCCGGCTTTTCTTGGTTTTCTTCTGCTCTAAGCCTGTTTTTCTTGGTTTTTTTCGCCTCTAACCCTGTTTTTCTTGGTTTTCTTCCGTTCTAACCCGGCTTTTCCTGGTTTTCTTCCGTTCTAACCCGGCTTTTCTTGGTTTTCTTCTGCTCTAAGCCTGTTTTTCTTGGTTTTTTTCGCCTCTAACCCTGTTTTTCTTGGTTTTCTTCCGTTCTAACCCGGCTTTTCTTGGTTTTCTTCTGCTCTAACCCGGCTTTTCTTGGTTTTCTTCTGTTCTAACCCTGTTTTTCTTGGTTTTTTTCGGTTCTAACCCTGTTTTTCTTGGTTTTCTTCCGTTCTAACCCGGCTTTTCTTGGTTTTCTTCCGTTCTAACCCGGCTTTTCCTGTTTTTCTTCTGCTCTAACCCTGCTTTTCTTGGTTTTCTTCCGTTCTAACCCTGCTTTTCTTGGTTTTCTTCCGCTCTAACCCTGCTTTTCTTGGTTTTCTTCCGCTCCAACCCTGCTTTTCTTGGTTTTCTTCCGCTCTAACCCTGCTTTTCTTGGTTTTCTTCCGCTCTAACCCTATTTTTCTTGGTTTTCTTCGGCTCTAACCCTGTTTTTCTTGGTTTTCTTCGGTTCTAACCCTGCTTTTCTGGGTTTTCTTCCGCTCTAACCCTGTTTTTCTTGGTTTTCTTCCGCTCTAACCCAGCTTCTCTTGGTTTTCTTCCGCTCTAACCCTGTTTTTCTTGGTTTTTTTCGGCTCTAACCCTGTTTTTCTTGGTTTTCTTCCATTCTAACCCGGCTTTTCTTGGTTTTCTTATGTTCTAAACCTGTTTTTCTTGGTTTTCTTCCGTTCTAACCCTGTTTTTCTTGGTTTTCTTCTGCTCTAACCCGGCTTTTCTTGGTTTTCTTCCGCTCTAACCCTGCTTTTCTTGGTTTTCTTCCGCTCTAACCGAGCTTCTCTTGGTTTTCTTCCGCTCTAAGCCTGTTTTTCTTGGTTTTTTCCGGCTCTAACCCTGTTTTTCTTGGTTTTCTTCCGTTCTAACCCGGCTTTTCTTGGTTTTCTTATGTTCTAAACCTTTTTTTCTTGGTTTTCTTCCGTTCTAACCCTGTTTTTCTTGGTTTTTTTCGGCTCTAACCCTGTTTTTCTTGGTTTTTTTCGGCTGTAACCCTGTTTTTCTTGGTTTTCTTCCGTTCTAACCCGGCTTTTCTTGGTTTTCTTCCGTTCTAACCCGGCTTTTCTTTGTTTTCTTATGTTCTAAACCTGCTTTTCTTGGTTTTCTTCCGTTCTAACCCGGCTTTTCTTGGTTTTCTTCTGCTCTAAACCTGTTTTTCTTGGTTTTCTTCCGTTCTAACCCGGCTTTTTTTGGTTTTCTTCTGCTCTAACCCTGTTTTTCTTGTTTTTTTTCGTCTCCAACCCTGTTTTTCTTGGTTTTCTTCCGTTCTAACCCGGCTTTTCCTGGTTTTCTTCCGTTCTAACCCGGCTTTTCTTGGTTTTCTTCTGCTCTAAGCCTGTTTTTCTTGGTTTTTTTCGCCTCTAACCCTGTTTTTCTTGGTTTTCTTCTGTTCTAACCCGGCTGTTCTTGGTTTTCTTCTGCTCTAACCCTGCTTTTCTTGGTTTTTTTCGGCTCTAACCCTGTTTTTCTTGGTTTTATTCCGTTCTAACCCGGCTTTTCTTGGTTTTCTTATGTTCTAAACCTGTTTTTCTTGGTTTTCTTCCGTTCTAACCCGGCTTTTCTTGGTTTTCTTCTGCTCTAACCCTGTTTTTCTTGGTTTTCTTCCGCTCTAACCCTGTTTTTCTTGGTTTTCTTCCGTTCTAACCCGGCTTTTCCTGGTTTTCTTCCGTTCTAACCCGGCTTTTCTTGGTTTTCGTATGTTCTAAACCTGTTTTTCTTGGTTTTCTTCCGTTCTAACCCGGCTTTTCTTGGTTTTCTTCTGCTCTATCCCTGTTTTTCTTGGTTTTCTTCCGCTCTAACCCTGTTATTCTTGGTTTTCTTCCGTTCTAACCCGGCTTTTCCTGGTTTTCTTCCGTTCTAACCCGGCTTTTCTTGGTTTTCTTCTGTTCTAACCCTGTTTTTCTTGGGTTTTTTTTCGGCTTTAACCCTGCTTTTCTTGGTTTTCTTTCGCTCTAACCCTGTTTTTCTTGTTTTTTTTCGGCTCTAACCCTGTTTTTCTTGGTTTTCTTCCGCTCTAACCCGGCTTTTCTTGGTTTTCTTCCGCTCTAACCCTGCTTTTCTTGGTTTTTTTCGGCTTTAAGCCTGCTTTTCCTGTTTTTCTTCTGCTCTAACCCTGCTTTTCTTGGTTTTCATCCGCTGTAACCTTGTTTTTCTTGGTTTTCTTCCGCTCTAACCCTGTTTTTCTTGGTTTTCTTCCGCTCCAACCCTGCTTTTCTTGGTTTTCTTACGCTCTAACCCTGCTTTTCTTGGTTTTCATCCGCTCTAACCCTGTTTTTCTTGGTTTTCTTCGGCTCTAACACTGTTTTTCTTAGTTTTCTTCGGTTCTAACCCTGCTTTTCTTGGTTTTCTTCCATTCTAACCCTGCTTTTCTTGGTTTTCTTCCGCTCTAACCCTGTTTTTCTTGGTTTTCTTCTGCTCTAACCCTGCTTTTCTTGGTTTTCTTCCGCTCTAACCCTGCTTTTCTTGGTTTTCTTCCGCTCTAACCCTGCTTTTCTTGGTTTTCTTCCGCTCTAACCCAGCTTCTCTTGGTTTTCTTCCGCTCTAACCCTGTTTTTCTTGGTTTTTTCCGGCTCTAACCCTGTTTTTCTTGGTTTTCTTCTATTCTAACCCGGCTTTTCTTGGTTTTCTTATGTTCTAAACCTGTTTTTCTTGGTTTTCTTCCGTTCTAACCCTGCTTTTCTTGGTTTTCTTCCGCTCTAACCCTGCTTTTCTTGGTTTTCTTCCGCTCTAACCCTGCTTTTCTTGGTTTTCTTCCGCTCTAACCCAGCTTCTCTTGGTTTTCTTCCGCTCTAACCCTGTTTTTCTTGGTTTATTCCGGCTCTAACCCTGTTTTTCTTGGTTTTCTTCCGTTCTAACCCGGCTTTTCTTGGTTTTCTTATGTTCTAAACCTGTTTTTCTTGGTTTTCTTCCGTTCTAACCCTGTTTTTCTTGGTTTTTTTCGGCTCTAACCCTGTTTTTCTTGGTTTTTTTCGGCTCTAACCCTGTTTTTCTTGGTTTTCTTCCGTTCTAACCCGGCTTTTCTTGGTTTTTTTCCGTTCTAACCCGGCTTTTCTTGGTTTTCTTATGTTCTAAACCTGTTTTTCTTAGTTTTCGTCCGTTCTAACCCGGCTTTTCTTGGTTTTCTTCTGTTCTAACCCTGTTTTTCTTGTTTTTCTTCCGCTCCAACCCTGTTTTACTTGGTTTTCTTCCGTTCTAACCCGGCTTTTCCTGGTTTTCTTCCGTTCTAACCCGGCTTTTCTTGGTTTTCTTCTGTTCTAACCCTGTTTTTCTTGGTTTTTTTCGGTTCTAACCCTGTTTTTCTTGGTTTTCTTCTGTTCTAACCCGGCTTTTCTTGGTTTTCTTCCGTTCTAACCCGGCTTTTCTTGGTTTTCTTCTGCTCTAAACCTGTTTTTCTTGGTTTTCTTCCGTTCTAACCCGGCTGTTCTTGGTTTTCTTCTGCTCTAACCCTGTTTTTCTTGTTTTTTTTCGGCTCTAACCCTGTTTCTTTTGGTTTTCTTTTGTTCTAACCCGGCTTTTCCTGGTTTTCTTCCGTTCTAACCCGGCTTTTCTTGGTTTTCTTCTGCTCTAACCCTGCTTTTCTTGGTTTTTTTCGGCTCTAACCCTGTTTTTCTTGGTTTTCTTCCGTTCTAACCCGGCTTTTCTTGGTTTTCTTATGTTCTAAACCTGTTTTTCTTGGTTTTCTTCCGTTCTAACCCGGCTTTTCTTGGTTTTCTTCTGCTCTAACCCTGTTTTTCTTGGTTTTCTTCCGCTCTAACCCTGTTTTTCTTGGTTTTCTTCCGTTCTAACCCGGCTTTTCCTGGTTTTCTTCCGTTCTAACCCGGCTTTTCTTGGTTTTCGTATGTTCTAAACCTGTTTTTCTTGGTTTTCTTCCGTTCTAACCCGGCTTTTCTTGGTTTTCTTCTGCTCTAACCCTGTTTTTCTTGGTTTTCTTCCGCTCTAACCCTGTTTTTCTTGGTTTTCTTCCGTTCTAACCCGGCTTTTCCTGGTTTTCTTCCGTTCTAACCCGGCTTTTCTTGGTTTTCTTCTGTTCTAACCCTGTTTTTCTTGGGTTTTTTTTCGGCTTTAACCCTGCTTTTCTTGGTTTTCTTTCGCTCTAACCCTGTTTTTCTTGTTTTTTTTCGGCTCCAACCCTGTTTTTCTTGGTTTTCTTCCGCTCTAACCCGGCTTTTCTTGGTTTTCTTCCGCTCTAACCCTGCTTTTCTTGGTTTCTTTCGGCTTTAAGCCTGCTTTTCCTGTTTTTCTTCTGCTCTAACCCTGCTTTTCTTGGTTTTCATCCGCTGTAACCTTGTTTTTCTTGGTTTTCTTCCACTCTAACCCTGTTTTTCTTGGTTTTCTTCCGCTCCAACCCTGCTTTTCTTGGTTTTCTTACGCTCTAACCCTGCTTTTCTTGGTTTTCATCCGCTCTAACCCTGTTTTTCTTGGTTTTCTTTGGCTCTAACACTGTTTTTCTTGGTTTTCTTCGGTTCTAACCCTGCTTTTCTTGGTTTTCTTCCATTCTAACCCTGCTTTTCTTGGTTTTCTTCCGTTCTAACCCGGCTTTTCTTGGTTTTCTTCTGCTCTAACAATGTTTACTTGTTTTTTTTCGGCTCTAACCCTGTTTTTCTTGGTTTTCTTCCGTTCTAACCCGGCTTTTCCTGGTTTTCTTCCGTTCTAACCCGGCTTTTCTTGGTTTTCTTCGACTCTAACCCTGTTTTTCTTGGTTTTTTCCGGCTCTAACCCTGTTTTTCTTGGTTTTCTTCCGTTCTAACCCGGCTTTTCTTGGTTTTCTTATGTTCTAAACCTGTTTTTCTTGGTTTTCTTCCGTTCTAACCCTGCTTTTCTTGGTTTTCTTCCGCTCTAACCCTGCTTTTCTTGGTTTTCTTCCGCTCTAACCCTGCTTTTCTTGGTTTTCTTCCGCTCTAACCCAGCTTCTCTTGGTTTTCTTCCGCTCTAACCCTGTTTTTCTTGGTTTATTCCGGCTCTAACCCTGTTTTTCTTGGTTTTCTTCCGTTCTAACCCGGCTTTTCTTGGTTTTCTTATGTTCTAAACCTGTTTTTCTTGGTTTTCTTCCGTTCTAACCCTGTTTTTCTTGGTTTTTTTCGGCTCTAACCCTGTTTTTCTTGGTTTTTTTCGGCTCTAACCCTGTTTTTCTTGGTTTTCTTCCGTTCTAACCCGGCTTTTCTTGGTTTTTTTCCGTTCTAACCCGGCTTTTCTTGGTTTTCTTATGTTCTAAACCTGTTTTTCTTAGTTTTCGTCCGTTCTAACCCGGCTTTTCTTGGTTTTCTTCTGTTCTAACCCTGTTTTTCTTGTTTTTCTTCCGCTCCAACCCTGTTTTACTTGGTTTTCTTCCGTTCTAACCCGGCTTTTCCTGGTTTTCTTCCGTTCTAACCCGGCTTTTCTTGGTTTTCTTCTGTTCTAACCCTGTTTTTCTTGGTTTTTTTCGGTTCTAACCCTGTTTTTCTTGGTTTTCTTCTGTTCTAACCTGGCTTTTCTTGGTTTTCTTCCGTTCTAACCCGGCTTTTCTTGGTTTTCTTCTGCTCTAAACCTGTTTTTCTTGGTTTTCTTTTGTTCTAACCCGGCTGTTCTTGGTTTTCTTCTGCTCTAACCCTGTTTTTCTTGTTTTTTTTCGGCTCTAACCCTGTTTCTTTTGGTTTTCTTTTGTTCTAACCCGGCTTTTCCTGGTTTTCTTCCATTCTAACCCGGCTTTTCTTGGTTTTCTTCTGCTCTAAGCCTGTTTTTCTTGTTTTTTTTCGGCTCTAACCCTGCTTTTCTTGGTTTTCTTCCGCTCTAACCCAGCTTCTCTTGGTTTTCTTCCGCTCTAACCCTGTTTTTCTTGGTTTTTTCCGGCTCTAACCCTGTTTTTCTTGGTTTTCTTCCGTTCTAACCCGGCTTTTCTTGGTTTTCTTATGTTCTAAACCTGTTTTTCTTGGTTTTCTTCCGTTCTAACCCTGCTTTTCTTGGTTTTCTTCCGCTCTAACCCTGCTTTTCTTGGTTTTCTTCCACTCTAACCCTGCTTTTCTTGGTTTTCTTCCGCTCTAACCCAGCTTCTCTTGGTTTTCTTCCGCTCTAACCCTGTTTTTCTTGGTTTATTCCGGCTCTAACCCTGTTTTTCTTGGTTTTCTTCCGTTCTAACCCGGCTTTTCTTGGTTTTCTTATGTTCTAAACCTGTTTTTCTTGGTTTTCTTCCGTTCTAACCCTGTTTTTCTTGGTTTTTTTCGGCTCTAACCCTGTTTTTCTTGGTTTTTTTCGGCTCTAACCCTGTTTTTCTTGGTTTTCTTCCGTTCTAACCCGGCTTTTCTTGGTTTTTTTCCGTTCTAACCCGGCTTTTCTTGGTTTTCTTATGTTCTAAACCTGTTTTTCTTAGTTTTCGTCCGTTCTAACCCGGCTTTTCTTGGTTTTCTTCTGTTCTAACCCTGTTTTTCTTGTTTTTCTTCCGCTCCAACCCTGTTTTACTTGGTTTTCTTCCGTTCTAACCCGGCTTTTCCTGGTTTTCTTCCGTTCTAACCCGGCTTTTCTTGGTTTTCTTCTGTTCTAACCCTGTTTTTCTTGGTTTTTTTCGGTTCTAACCCTGTTTTTCTTGGTTTTCTTCTGTTCTAACCCGGCTTTTCTTGGTTTTCTTCCGTTCTAACCCGGCTTTTCTTGGTTTTCTTCTGCTCTAAACCTGTTTTTCTTGGTTTTCTTCCGTTCTAACCCGGCTGTTCTTGGTTTTCTTCTGCTCTAACCCTGTTTTTCTTGTTTTTTTTCGGCTCTAACCCTGTTTCTTTTGGTTTTCTTTTGTTCTAACCCGGCTTTTCCTGGTTTTCTTCCATTCTAACCCGGCTTTTCTTGGTTTTCTTCTGCTCTAAGCCTGTTTTTCTTGGTTTTTTTCGCCTCTAACCCTGCTTTTCTTGGTTTTCTTCCGTTCTAACCCGGCTTTTCTTGGTTTTCTTCTGCTCTAACCCTTTTTTTCTTGTTTTTTTCCGGCTCTAACCCTGTTTTTCTTGGTTTTCTTCCGTTCTAACCCGGCTTTTCTTGGTTTTCTTATGTTCTAAACCTGTTTTTCTTGGTTTTCTTCCGTTCTAACCCTGTTTTTCTAGGTTTTTTCGGCTCTAACCCTGTTTTTCTTGGTTTTTTTCGGCTCTAACCCTGTTTTTCTTGGTTTTCTTCCGTTCTAACCCGGCTTTTCTTGGTTTTCTTCCGTTCTAACCCGGCTTTTCTTGGTTTTCTTATGTTCTAAACCTGTTTTTCTTAGTTTTCGTCCGTTCTAACCCGGCTTTTCTTGGTTTTCTTCTGCTCTAACCCTGTTTTTCTTGGTTTTCTTCCGCTCTAACCCTGTTTTACTTGGTTTTCTTTTGTTCTAACCCGGCTTTTCCTGGTTTTCTTCCGTTCTAACCCGGCTTTTCTTGGTTTTCTTCTGTTCTAACCCTGTTTTTCTTAGTTTTTTCCGGCTCTAACCCTGTTTTTCTTGGTTTTCTTCCGTTCTAACCCGGCTTTTCTTGGTTTTCTTCTGCTCTAAACCTGTTTTTCTTGGTTTTCTTCCGTTCTAACCCGGCTTTTCTTGGTTTTCTTCTGCTCTAACCCTGTTTATCTTGTTTTTTTTCGGCTCCAACCCTGTTTTCCTTGGTTTTCTTCCGTTCTAACCCGGCTTTTCCTGGTTTTCTTCCGTTCTAACCTGGCTTTTCTTGGTTTTCTTCTGCTCTAAGCCTGTTTTTCTTGGTTTTTTTCGCCTCTAACCCTGTTTTTCTTGGTTTTCTTCCGTTCTAACCCGGCTGTTCTTGGTTTTCTTCTGCTCTAACCCTGTTTTTCTTGTTTTTTTTCGGCTCTAACCCTGTTTCTTTTGGTTTTCTTTTGTTCTAACCCGGCTTTTCCTGGTTTTCTTCCGTTCTAACCCGGCTTTTCTTGGTTTTCTTCTGCTCTAACCCTGCTTTTCTTGGTTTTTTTCGGCTCTAACCCTGTTTTTCTTGGTTTTCTTCCGTTCTAACCCGGCTTTTCTTGGTTTTCTTATGTTCTAAACCTGTTTTTCTTGGTTTTCTTCCGTTCTAACCCGTCTTTTCTTGGTTTTCTTCTGCTCTAACCCTGTTTTTCTTGGTTTTCTTCCGCTCTAACCCTGTTTTTCTTGGTTTTCTTCCGTTCTAACCCGGCTTTTCCTGGTTTTCTTCCGTTCTAACCCGGCTTTTCTTTTTTTTCGTATGTTCTAAACCTGTTTTTCTTGGTTTTCGTCCGTTCTAACCCGGCTTTTCTTGGTTTTCTTCTGCTCTAACCCTGTTTTTCTTGGTTTTCTTCCGCTCTAACCCTGTTTTTCTTGGTTTTCTTCCGTTCTAACCCGGCTTTTCCTGGTTTTCTTCCGTTCTAACCCGGCTTTTCTTGGTTTTCTTCTGTTCTAACCCTGTTTTTCTTGGGTTTTTTTTCGGCTTTAACCCTGCTTTTCTTGGTTTTCTTTCGCTCTAACCCTGTTTTTCTTGTTTTTTTTCGGCTCTAACCCTGTTTTTCTTGGTTTTCTTCCGCTCTAACCCGGCTTTTCTTGGTTTTCTTCCGCTCTAACCCTGCTTTTCTTGGTTTTTTTCGGCTTTAAGCCTGCTTTTCCTGTTTTTCTTCTGCTCTAACCCTGCTTTTCTTGGTTTTCTTCCATTCTAACCCTGCTTTTCTTGGTTTTCTTCCGATCTAACCCTGTTTTTCTTGGTTTTCTTCCGCTCCAACCCTGCTTTTCTTGGTTTTCTTCTGCTCTAACCCTGTTTTTCTGGTTTTCTTTCAGCTCTAACCCTGATTTACTTGGTTTTCTTCCGTTCTAACCCGGCTTTTCTTGGTTTTCTTCCGTTCTTACCCGGCTTTTCTTGGTTTTCTTCCGCTCTAACCCTGTTTTTGTTGGTTTTTTTCGGCTCTGACCCTGTTTTTCTTGGTTTTCTTCTGTTCTAACCCTGTTTTTCTTGGTTTTCTTCCGTTCTAACCCGGCTTTTCTTGGTTTTCTTCCGTTCTAACCCGGCTTTTCTTGGTTTTCTTCCGCTCTAACCCTGCTTTTCTTGGTTATTTTCGGCTCTAACCCTGCTTTTCTTGGTTTTCTTCCGTTCTAACCCGGCTTTTCTTGGTTTTCTTCTGCTCTAACAATGTTTACTTGTTTTTTTTCGGCTCTAACCCTGTTTTTCTTGGTTTTCTTCCGTTCTAACCCGGCTTTTCCTGGTTTTCTTCCGTTCTAACCCGGCTTTTCTTGGTTTTCTTCGACTCTAACCCTGTTTTTCTTGGTTTTTTTCGGCTCTAACCCTGTTTTTCTTGGTTTTTTTCGGCTCTAACCCTTCTTTTCTTTGTTTTCTTCCGCTCTAACCCTGTTTTTCTTGGTTTCTTTCGGCTCTAACCCTGTTTTTCTTGGTTTTCTTCCGTTCTAACCCGGCTTTACTTGGTTTTCTTCTGTTCTTACCCGGCTTTTCTTGGTTTTCTTCCGCTCTAACCCTGTTTTTGTTGGTTTTTTTTGGCTCTAACCCTGTTTTTCTTGGTTTTTTTCGGCTCTAACCCTGTTTTTCTTGGTTTTCTTCCGTTCTAACCCGGCTTTTCTTGGTTTTCATCCGTTCTAACCCGGGTTTTCTTGGTTTTCTTCTGTTCTAACACCGTTTTTCTTGTTTTTTTTTGGCTTTAAGCCTGCTTTTCCTGGTTTTCTTCTGCTCTAACCCGGCTTTTCTTGGTTTTCTTCCGTTCTAACCCAGCTTTTCTTGGTTTTCTTCTGCTCTAACCCTGTTTTTCTTGTTTTTTTTCAGATCTAACCTTGTATTTCTTGGTTTTCTTCCGTTCTAACCCGGCTTTTCCTGGTTTTCTTTCGTTCTAACCCGGCTTTTCTTGGTTTTCTTCTGTTCTAACCCTGTTTTTCTTGGTTTTTTTCGGCTCTAACCCTGTTTTTCTTGGTTTTCTTCCGTTCTAACCCGGCTTTTCTTGGTTTTCTTCTGCTCTAACCCTGTTTTTCTTGGTTTTTTTCGGCTTTAAGCCTGCTTTTCTTTGTTTTCTTCCGCTCTAACCCTGCTTTTCTTGGTTTTCTTCCGTTCTAACCCTGCTTTTCTTGGTTTTCTTCCACTCTAACCCTTCTTTTTTTGGTTTTCTTCGGCTCTAACCCTGTTTTTCTTGGTTTTTTTCGGCTCTAACCCTGTTTTTCTTGGTATTCTTCCGTTCTAACCCGGCTTTTCTTGGTTTTCTTCTGCTCTAACCCTGTTTTTCTTGTTTTCTTTCAGCTCTAACCCTGTTTTACTTGGTTTTCTTCCGTTCTAACCCGGCTTTTCTTGGTTTTCTTCCGTTCTTACCCGGCTTTTCTTGGTTTTCTTCCGCTCTAACCCTGTTTTTGTTGGTTTTTTTCGGCTCTAACCCTGTTTTTCTTGGTTTTCTTCTGTTCTAACCCTGTTTTTCTTGGTTTTCTTCCGTTCTAACCCGGCTTTTCTTGGTTTTCTTCCGTTCTTACCCGGCTTTTCTTGGTTTTCTTCCGCTCTAACCCTGTTTTTGTTGGTTTTTTTCGGCTCTAACCCTGTTTTTCTTGGTTTTCTTCTGTTCTAACCCTGTTTTTCTTGGTTTTCTTCCGTTCTAACCTGGCTTTTCTTGGTTTTCTTCCGTTCTATCCCTGTTTTTCTTGGTTTTCTTCCGCTCCTACCCTGCTTTTCTTGGTTATTTTCGGCTCTAAACCTGCTTTTCTTGGTTTTCTTCCGTTCTAACCCGGCTTTTCTTGGTTTTCTTCTGCTCTAACACTGTTTACTTGTTTTTTTTCGGCTCTAACCCTGTTTTTCTTGGTTTTCTTCCGTTCTAACCCGGCTTTTCCTGGTTTTCTTCCGTTCTAACCCGGCTTTTCTTGGTTTTCTTCTGCTCTAACCCTGTTTTTCTTGGTTTTTTTCAGCTGTAACCCTGTTTTTCTTGGTTTTCTTCCGTTGTAACCCGGCTTTTCCTGGTTTTCTTCCGTTCCAACCCGGCTTTTCTTGGTTTTCTTCTGTTCTAACTCTGTTTTTCTTGGTTTTTTCCGGCTTTAAGCCTGCTTTTCTTGGTTTTCTTTCGCTCCAACCCTGTTTTTCTTGGTTTTCTTCCACTCTAACCCTGTTTTTCTTGGTTTTCTTCCGCTCTAACCCTGCTTTTCTTGGTTTTCTTCCGCTCTAAC
>NW_028188946.1:3350474-3357974 GCF_054131305.1 Coturnix japonica
CCGAAAGAAACCAAGAAAAGCAGGGTTAGAGCGGAAGAAAGCAAAGAAAAGAAGGGTTAGAGCCGAAAAAAAACAAGAAAAACAGGGTTAGAGCCGAAGAAAACCAAGAAAAACAGGGTTAGAGCCGAAAAAAACCAAGAAAAACAGGGTTAGAGCCGGAAAAAACAAAGAAAAGCCGGGTTAGAACGGAAGAAAACCAAGAAAAACAGGGTTAGAGCGGAAGAAAACCAAGAAAAACAGTGTTAGAGCGGAAGAAAACCAAGAAAAACAGGGTTAGAGCCGAAAAAAATCAAGAAAAGCAGGTTTAGAGACGAAATAAACCAAGAAAAACAGGGTTAGAGCGGAAGAAAACCAATAAAAGTAGGGTTAGAGCGGAAGAAAACCAAGAAAAACAGGGTTAGAGCCGAAAAAAACCAAGAAAAACAGGGTTAGAGCCGAAAAAAACCAAGAAAAACAAGGTTAGAGACGAAAAGAACTATGAAAAGACGGGTTAGAACGGAAGAAAACCAGGAAAAACAGGGTTAGAGCGGAAGAAAATCAAGAAAAGCCGGGTTAGAACGGAAGAAAACCAAGAAAAACAGGGTTAGATCCGAAAAAAAACAAGAAAAGCCGGGTTAGAACTTAAGAAAACCAAGAAAAACAGGGTTAGATCCAAAAAAAACCAAGAAAAGCCGGGTTAGAACGGAAGTAAACCAAGAAAAACGAGGTTAGAACCGAAGAAAACCAAGAAAAACAGTGTTAGAGCGGAAGGAAACCAAGAAAAACAGGGTTAGAGTCGGAGAAAACCAAGAAAAACAGCGTTAGAGCGGAAGAAAACCAAGAAAAACAGGGTTAGAGCCGAAAAAAACCAAGAAAAGCCGGGTTAGAGCGGAAGTAAACCAAGAAAAACAGGGTTAGAGCCGAAGAAACCCAAGAAAAACAGGGTTAGAGCCGAAAAAAACCAAGAAAAACAGGGTTAGAGCCGAAAAAAACCAAGAAAAGCCGGGTTAGAACGGAAGAAAACCAAGAAAAACAGGGTTAGAGCGGAAGAAAACCAAGAAAAGCCGTTTTAGAAAGGTAGAAAACCAAGAAAAAGGGGTTAGAGCCGAAGAAAACCCAGAAAAGCAATGTTAGAGCGGAAGAAAATTAAGAAAAACAGGGTTACAGCCGAAAAAAACTAAGAAAAACAGGGTTAGAGCCGAAGAAAACCCAGAAAAGCAATGTTAGAGCGGAAGAAAATTAAGAAAAACAGGGTTACAGCCGAAAAAAACTAAGAAAAACAGGGTTAGAGCGGAAGAAAACAAAGAAAAGAAGTGTTAGAGCCGAAAAAAACCAAGAAAAACAGGGTTAGAGCCGGAATAAACCAAGAAAAACAGGGTTAGAACGGAAAAAAACCAAGAAAAACAGGGTTAGAGCAGAAGAAAACAAAGTAAAACAGGGTTAGAGCGGAAGAAAACCAAGATAAACAGGGTTAGAGCAGAAGAAAACCAAGAAAAGCTGGGTTAGAGCCGAAAAAAAACAAGAAAAACAGGGTTAGAGCCGAAAAAAACCAAGAAAAACAGGGTTAGAGCCGAAAAAAACCAAGAAAAACAGGGTTAGAGCCGAAAAAAACCAAGAAAAACAGGGTTAGAGCGGAAGAAAACCAAGAAAAGCAGGGTTAGAGCCGAAAAAAAAACAAGAAAAACAGGGTTAGAGCCGAAAAAAACCAAGAAAAGCTGGGTTAGAGCGGAAGAAAACCAAGAAAAACAGGGTTAGAGCCGAAAAAACAAAGAAAATAATGGGTTAGAGCGGAAGAAAACAAAGAAAAACAGGGTTAGAACGGAAGAAAACCAAGAAAAACAGGGTTAGAGCCGAAGAAAACCAAGAAAAACAGGGTTAGAGCCGAAGAAAACCAAGAAAAACAGGGTTAGAACGGAAGAAAACCAAGAAAAACAGGGTTAGAGCCGAAAGAAACCAAGAAAAGCAGGGTTAGAGCGGAAGAAAGCAAAGAAAAGAAGGGTTAGAGCCGAAAAAAAACAAGAAAAACAGGGTTAGAGCTGGAATAAACCAAGAAAAACAGGGTTAGAGCCGAAAAAAACCAAGAAAAACAGTGTTAGACTGGAAGAAAACCAAGAAAAACAGGGTTAGAGCCGAAAAAAACCATGAAAAAACTTGGTTAGAGAGGAAGAAAACCAAGAAAAACGGGGTTAGAGCCGAAAAAAAACAAGAAAAAGAGGGTTAGAGCCGAAAAAAAACAAGAAAAACAAGGTTAGAGCCGAAAAAAAACAAGATAAACAGGGTTAGAGCGGAAGAAAACCAAGAAAAACCGGATTAGTACGTAAGAAAACCAAGAAAAAAAGGGTTAGAGCCGAAAAAAACCAAGAAAAACAGGATTAGAGCGGAATAAAACCAAGATAAACAGGGTTAGAGCGGAAGAAAACCAAGAAAAGCCGGGTTAGAGCCGAAAAAAACCAAGAAAAACAGGGTTAGAGCGGAAGTAAACCAAGAAAAACAGGGTTAGAGCGGAAGAAAACCAAGAAAAGAAGGGTTAGAGCCGAAAAAAAAACAAGAAAAAAAGGGTTAGAGCCGAAAAAAAACAAGAAAAACAGGGTTAGAGCGGAAGAAAACCAAGAAAAGCAGGGTTAGAGCCGAAAAAAACCAAGAAAAACAGGGTTAGAGCCGAAAAAAACCAAGAAAAAGAGGGTTAGAGCGGAAGAAAACCAAGAAAAGCACGGTTAGAGCCGAAAAAAAACAAGAAAAACAGGGTTAGAGCCGAAAAAAACCAAGAAAAGCTGGGTTAGAGCGGAAGAAAACCAAGAAAAACAGGGTTAGAGCCGAAAAAAACCAAGAAAATAATGGGTTAGAGCGGAAGAAAACAAAGAAAAACAGGGTTAGAACGGAAGAAAACCAAGAAAAACAGGGTTAGAGCCGAAAAAAACCAAGAAAAACAGGGTTAGAACGGAAGAAAACCAAGAAAAACAGGGTTAGACCGGAAGAAAACCAAGAAAAACAGGGTTAGAGCCGAAAAAAACCAAGAAAAACATGGTTAGAGCCGAAAAAAACCAAGAAAAGCCGGGTTAGAGCGGAAGAAAACCAAGAAAAACAGGGTTAGAGCCGAAAAAAACCAAGAAAAGCAGGGTTAGTGCGGAAAAAACCCAAGAAAAACAGGGTTATAGCCGAAGAAAACCAAGAAAAGCCGGGTTAGAACGGAAGAAAACCAAGAAAAACAGGGTTAGAGCCGAAAGAATCCAAGATAAACAGGGTTAGAGCGGAAGAAAACAAAGAAAAGAAGGGTTAGAGCCGAAAAAAACCAAGAAAAACAGGGTTAGAGCCGGAATAAACCAAGAAAAACAGGGTTAGAGCCGAAAAAACCCAAGAAAAACAGGGTTAGAGCAGAAGAAAACCAAGAAAAACAGGGTTAGAGCGGAAGAAAACCAAGATAAACAGGGTTAGAGCAGAAGAAAACCAAGAAAAGCCGGGTTAGAGCCGAAAAAAAACAAGAAAAACAGGGTTAGAGCCGAAAAAAACCAAGAAAAACAGGGTTAGAGCCGAAAAAAAACAAGAAAAACAGGGTTAGAGCGGAAGAAATCCAAGAAAAGCAGGGTTAGAGCTGAAAAAATACAAGAAAAACAGGGTTAGAGCCGAAAAAAACCAAGAAAAGCTGGGTTAGAGCGGAAGAAAACCAAGAAAAACAGGGTTAGAGCCGAAAAAAAACAAGAAAATAATGGGTTAGAGCGGAAGAAAACAAAGAAAAACAGGGTTAGAACGGAAGAAAACCAAGAAAAACAGGGTTAGAGCCGAAGATAACCAAGAAAAACAGGGTTAGAGCCGATGAAAACCAAGAAAAACAGGGTTAGAGCGGAAGAAAACCAAGAAAAACAGGGTTAGAGCCGATAGAAACCAAGAAAAGCAGGGTTAGAGCGGAAGAAAGCAAAGAAAAGAAGGGTTAGAGCCGAAAAAAACCAAGAAAAACAGGGTTAGAGCCAGAATAAACCAAGAAAAACAGGGTTAGAGCCGAAAAAAACCAAGAAAAACAGGGTTAGAGCAGAAGAAAACCAAGAAAAGCTGGGTTAGAGCGGAAGAAAACCAAGATAAACAGGGTTAGAGCAGAAGAAAACCAAGAAAAGCCGGGTTAGAGCCGAAAAAAAACAAGAAAAACAGGGTTAGAGCGGAAGAAAACCAAGAAAAACAGGGTTAGACCGGAAGAAAACCAAGAAAAACAGGGTTAGAGCCGAAAAAAACCAAGAAAAGCCGGGTTAGAGCGGAAGAAAACCAAGAAAAACAGGGTTAGAGCCGAAAAAAACCAAGAAAAGCAGGGTTAGTGCGGAAAAAAACCAAGAAAAACAGGGTTAGAGCCGAAGAAAGCCAAGAAAAGCCGGGTTAGAACGGAAGAAAACCAAGAAAAACAGGGTTAGAGCCGAAAGAATCCAAGATAAACAGGGTTAGAGCGGAAGAAAACAAAGAAAAGAAGGGTTAGAGCCGAAAAAAACCAAGAAAAACAGGGTTAGAGCCGGAATAAACCAAGAAAAACAGGGTTAGAGCCGAAAAAAACCAAGAAAAACAGGGTTAGAGCAGAAGAAAACCAAGAAAAACAGGGTTAGAGCGGAAGAAAACCAAGATAAACAGTGTTAGACTGGAAGAAAACCAAGAAAAGCCGGGTTAGAGCCGAAAAAAAACAAGAAAAACAGGGTTAGAGCCAAAAAAAACCAAGAAAAACAGGGTTAGAGCCGAAAAAAACCAAGAAAAACAGGGTTAGAGCGGAAGAAATCCAAGAAAAGCAGGGTTAGAGCCGAAAAAAACCAAGAAAAACAGGGTTAGAGCCGAAAAAAACCAAGAAAAGCTGGGTTAGAGCGGAAGAAAACCAAGAAAAACAGGGTTAGAGCCGAAAAAAACCAAGAAAATAATGGGTTAGAGCGGAAGAAAACAAAGAAAAACAGGGTTAGAACGGAAGAAAACCAAGAAAAACAGGGTTAGAGCCGAAGAAACCCAAGAAAAACAGGGTTATAGCCGAAGAAAACCAAGAAAAGCCGGGTTAGAACGGAAGAAAACCAAGAAAAACAGGGTTAGAGCCGAAAGAATCCAAGATAAACAGGGTTAGAGCGGAAGAAAACAAAGAAAAGAAGGGTTAGAGCCGAAAAAAACCAAGAAAAACAGGGTTAGAGCCGGAATAAACCAAGAAAAACAGGGTTAGAGCCGAAAAAAAACAAGAAAAACAGGGTTAGAGCAGAAGAAAACCAAGAAAAACAGGGTTAGAGCGGAAGAAAACCAAGATAAACAGGGTTAGAGCAGAAGAAAACCAAGAAAAGCCGGGTTAGAGCCGAAAAAAAACAAGAAAAACAGGGTTAGAGCCGAAAAAAACCAAGAAAAACAGGGTTAGAGCCGAAAAAAAACAAGAAAAACAGGGTTAGAGCGGAAGAAATCCAAGAAAAGCAGGGTTAGAGCCGAAAAAATACAAGAAAAACAGGGTTAGAGCCGAAAAAAACCAAGAAAAACAGGGTTAGAGCCGAAAAAAAACAAGAAAAACAGGGTTAGAGCGGAAGAAATCCAAGAAAAGCAGGGTTAGAGCCGAAAAAATACAAGAAAAACAGGGTTAGAGCCGAAAAAAACCAAGAAAAGCTGGGTTAGAGCGGAAGAAAACCAAGAAAAACAGGGTTAGAGCCGAAAAAAACCAAGAAAATAATGGGTTAGAGAGGAAGAAAACAAAGAAAAACAGGGTTAGAACGGAAGAAAACCAAGAAAAACAGGGTTAGAGCCGAAGAAAACCAAGAAAAACAGGGTTAGAGGGGAAGAAATCCAAGAAAAACAGGGATAGAGCCAAAAAAAACCAAGAAAAAAAACCCTTACCCTAACCCTAACCCTAACCCTAACCCTAACCCTAACCCTAACCCTAACCCTAACCCTAACCCTATCCCTAACCCTAAACCTAACCTTAACCCTAACCCTAACCCTAACCCTAACCCTAACCCTAACCCTAACCATAAACTTAAACCTAACCCTAACCCTAACCCTAACCCTACTCTAACCCTAATCCTAATCCTAACCCTAACCCTAACCCTAACCCTAACCCTAGCCCTAACCCTAACCCTAACCCTAACCCTAAACCTACTCTAGCCCTAACCCTAACCCTAACCCTACCCCTAACCCTAACCCTAACCCTAACCCTAACCCTAACCCTAGCCCTAACCCTAACCCTAACCCTACCCCTAACCCTAACCCTAACCCTAACCCTAACCCTAACCCTAACCCTAACCCTATCCCTAACCTAACCCTAACCACTAAAACCAAGAAAAACAAGGTTATAGCCGAAAAAAAAAACGAGAAAAACAGGGTTAGAGCGGAAGAAAACCAAGAAAAACAGGGTTAGAGCCGGAGAAATCCAAGGAAACCAGGGTTAGAGTCGAAAAAAACCAAGAAAAACAGGATTAGAGCCGAAAGAAATCAAGAAAAGCCGGGTTAGAACGGAAGAAAACCAAGAAAAACGGGGTTAGAGCTGAAGAAAACCAAGAAAAACAGGGTTAGAGCGGAATAAAACCAAGAAAAACAGGGTTAGATCCGGAATAAACGAAGAAAAACAGGGTTAGAGCCGAAAAAAAACAAGAAAAACAAGGTTAGAGCCGAAGAAAACCAAGAAAAACAGGGTTAGAGCCGAAAAAAACCAAGAAAAACAGGGTTAGAGCCTAAGAAAACCAAGAAAAACAGGGTTAGATCCGAAGAAAACCAAGAAAAAGCCGGGTTAGAGCCGAAAAAAACCAAGAAAAGCCGGGTTAGAACGGAAGAAAACCAAGAAAAACGGGGTTAGAGCTGAAGAAAACCAAGAAAAGCAGGGTTAGGGCCGAAGAAAACCAAGAAAAATAGGGTTAGAGCCAAAAAAAACCAAGAAAAACAGGGTTAGAGCCGAAAAAATCCAAGAAAAGCCGGGTTAGAACGTTAGAAAACCAAGAAAAACAGGGTTAGAGCCGAGAAAAACCAAGAAAAAGAGGGTTAGAGCCGAAAAAAAACAAGAAAAACAGGGTTAGAGCCGAAAAAAAACAAGAAAAACAGGGTTAGAGCGGAAGAAAACCAAGAAAAACAGGATTCGTACGTAAGAAAACCAAGAAAAAAAGGGTTAGAGCCGAAAAAAACTAAGAAAAACAGGGTTAGAGCGGAATAAAACCAAGATAAACAGGGTTAGAGCCGAAGAAAACTAAGATAAACAGGGTTAGAGCCGAAGAAAACCAAGAAAAGCCGGGTTAGAACGGAAGAAAACCAAGAAAAACGGGGTTAGAGCCGAAGAAAACCAAGAAAAACATGGTTAGAGCGGAAGAAAACCAAGAAAAGCAGGGTTAGATCCGAAAAAAAACAAGAAAAAAAGGGTTAGAGCCGAAAAAAACCAAGAAAAGCTGTGTTAGAGCGGAAGAAAACCAAGAAAAGCAGGGTTAGAGCCGAAAAAAAACAAGAAAAAAAGGGTTAGAGCCGAAAAAAACCAAGAAAAGCTGGGTTAGAGCGGAAGAAAACCAAGGAAAACAGGGTTAGAGCCGAAAAAAAACAAGAAAAACAGGGTTA
>NW_028188946.1:3362974-3425474 GCF_054131305.1 Coturnix japonica
CTCTAACCCTGTTTTTCTTGGTTTTCTTCTGTTGTAACCCGGCTTTTCTTGTTTTTTTTCGGCTCTAACCCTGCTTTTCTTGGTTTTTTTCAGCACTAACCCTGTTTTTCTTGGTTTTCTTCTGTTCTAACCCGGCTTTTCTTGGTTTTTCTCGGCTCTAACCCTGTTTTTCTTGGTTTTCTTCCGTTCTAACCCTGCTTTTCTTGGTTTTCTTCCGTTCTAACCCGGCTTTTCTTGGTTTTTTTCGGCTCTAAACCTGTTTTTCTTGGTTTTCTTCGGCTCTAACCCTGCTTTTCTTGGATTTTTCGGCTCTAACCCTGTTTTTCTTCGTTTTTTTTCGGCTCTAACCCTGCTTTCTGTGGTTTTCTCCGGCTCTAACCCTGTTTTTATTTTTCTTGATAAAAACAGAGTTAGAGAAAAAAAAAAAACCAAGAAAAACAGGGATAGAGCCGAAAAAAACCAAAAAAAGCCAAGTTAGAACCGAAGAAAACCAAGAAAAACAGGGTTAGAGCCGAAAAGAAACAAGAAAACTAGGGTTAGAGCCGAAAAAAACCAAGAAAACCAGGGTTAGATCGGAAAAAAACCAAAAAAAACAGGATTAGAAAGGAAGAAAACCAAGAAAAGCCGGGTTAGAACGGAAGAAAACCAAGAAAAACGGGATTAGAGCGGAATAAAACCAAGAAAAGCTGGGTTAGAGCGGAAGAAAACCAAGAAAAGCCGGATTAGAAAGGAAGAAAACCAAGAAAAATAGGGTTAGAGCCGAAAAAAACCAAGAAAAACGGGGTTAGATCGGAAGAAAACCAAGAAAAACAGAGCTAGATCCAGAGAAAACCAAGGAAAGCAGGGTTAGAGCGGAAGAAAACCAAGAAAAGCAGGGTTAGAGCTGAAAAAAACCAAGAAAAACAGGGTTAGAGCCGAAAAAAAACCAGAAAAGCCGTTTTAGAATGGAATTAAACCAAGAAAAACAGGGTTAGACCGGAAGAAAACCAAGAAAAGCAGGGTTAGTACGGAAGAAAACCAAGAAAAACAGGGTTAAAGCCGAAGATAACCAAGAAATACCAGGTTAGATCTGAAAAAAAACGAAGAAAAACAGGGTTAGAGCGGAAGAAAACCAAGAAAAACAGGGTTAGAGCGGAAGAAAACCAAGAAAAACAGGGTTAGGACTATAGAAAAGCAAGAAAAGCCGGGTTAGAGCGGAAGGAAACCAAGAAAAACAGGGTTAGAGCAGGAGAAAACTAAGAAAAGACGGGTTAGAACGGAAAAAAACTAAGAAAAACTGGGTTAGACCGGAAGAAAACCAAGAAAAACAGGGTTAGAAAGGGAGAAAACCAAGAAAAGCCGGGTTAGAACGGAAGAAAACCAAGAAAAACAGTGTTACACTGGAAGAAAACCAAGAAAAGCAGGGTTAGAGCGGAAGAAAACCAAGAAAAGCCGGGTTAGAACGGAAGAAAACCAAGAAAAACGGGGTTAGAGCCGAAGAAAACCAAGAAAAACTGGGTTAGACCGGAAGAAAACCAAGAAAAACAGGGTTAGAAAGGGAGAAAACCAAGAAAAGCCGGGTTAGAACGGAAGAAAACCAAGAAAAACAGTGTTACACTGGAAGAAAACCAAGAAAAGCAGGGTTAGAGCGGAAGAAAACCAAGAAAAGCCGGGTTAGAACGGAAGAAAACCAAGAAAAACGGGGTTAGAGCCGAAGAAAACCAAGAAAAATAGGGTTAGAGCCGAAGAAAACCAAGAAAAACAGGGTTAGAGCCAGAAAAAACCAAGAAAAGCCACAGTTAGTGTCGAAATAAAACAAGAAAAGCAGGGTTAGATCGGAAAAAAACCAAGAAAAACAGGATTAGAAAGGAAGAAAACCAAGAAAAGCCGGGTTAGAACGGAAGAAAACCAAGAAAAGCAGGGTTAGTGCGGAATAAAACCCAGAAAAGCCGGGTTAGAACGGAAGAAAAGCAAGAAAAACAGGGTTAGAGCCGAAAAAAAACAAGAAAAACAGGGTTAGAGCGGAAAAAAACAATGAAAAACAGGGCTAGATCCGGAGAAAACCAAGGAAAGCAGGGTTAGAGCAGAAGAAAACCAAGATAATCAGGGTTAGAGCCGAAAAAAACCAAGAAAAACAGGGTTAGACCGGAAGAAATACAAGATAAGCCGGGTTAGAACAGAAGAAAACCAATAAAAACAGGGTTAGAGCGGAAGAAAACCAAGAAAAGCAGGGTTAGAACGGAAGAAAACCAAGAAAAACGGGGTTAGAGCCGAAGAAAACCAAGAAAAACCGGGTTAGTGCGAAACAAAACCAAGAAAAGCCGGGTTAGAACCAAAAAAAACCAAAAAAACCAGGGTTAGAGCCGATAAAAACCAAGAAAACCAGGGTTAGAGTCGAAGAAAACCAAGGAAAACAGGGTTAGAAAGGAAGAAAACCAAGGAAACCGCGTTAGAACAGAAGAAAACCAAGAAAAACAGGGTTACACCAGAAGAAAACGAAGAAAAACAGGGTTAGAGCGGAAGAAAACCAAGAAAAGCCGGATTAGAACGGAAGAAAACCAAGAAAAACAGGGTTAGAGCCGAAAAAAACCAAGAAAAACAGGGTTAGATCCAGAGAAAACAAAGGAAAGCAGGGTTAGAGCGGAAGAAAACCAAGAAAAGCAGGGTTAGACCGGAAGAAATCCAAGAAAAGCAGGGTTAGAGCGGAAGAAAACCAAGAAAAGCCGGTTTAGAGCCGAAAAAAAACAAGAAAAACAGGGTTAGAGCCGAAAAAAAACAAGAAAAACTGGGTTAGAGCAGAAGAAAACCAAGAAAAACAGGGTTACACCGGAAGAAAACCAAGAAAAGCAGGGTTAGAGCGGAAGAAAACCAAGAAAAGCCAGGTTAGAACGGAAGAAAACCAAGAAATACAGGGTTACACCGGAAGAAAACCAAGAAAAGCCGGTTTAGAGCCGAAAAAAACCAAGAAAAACAGGGTTAGAGCTGAAAAAAAACAAGAAAAACAGGGTTAGAGCCGAAATAAACCAAGAAAAACAGGGTTAGAGCCGAAAAAAAACAAGAAAAGCTGGGTTAGAACAAAAGAAAACCAAGAAAAACAGGGTTAGACCGGAAGAAAACCAAGAAAAACAGGGTTAGAGCCGAAGGAAACCAAGAAAAGCCGGGTTAGAACGGAAGAAAACCAAGAGAAACTTGGTTAGAGCCGAAGAAAACCAAGAAAAACAGGGTTAGAGCGAAAGAAAACCAAGAAAAACAGGGTTAGAGCCGAAAAAAACCAAGAAAAACAGGGTTAGAGCCGAAAAAAACCAAGAAAAGCCGGGTTAGAACGGAAGAAAACCAAGAAAAACAGGGTTAGATTGGAAGAAAACCAAGAAAAGCAGGGTTAGAGCAGAAGAAAACCAAGATAATCAGGGTTAGAGCCGAAAAAAACCAAGAAAAACAGGGTTAGACCGGAAGAAATCCAAGAAAAGCCGGGTTAGAACAGAAGAAAACCAATAAAAACAGGGTTAGAGCGGAAGAAAACCAAGATAAGCAGGGTTAGAACGGAAGAAAACCAAAAAAAAAGGGGTTAGAGCAGAAGAAAACCAAGAAAACCAGGGTTAGTGCGGAAGAAAACCAAGAAAAGCCAGGTTAGAACCAAAAAAAACCAAGAAAACCAGGGTTAGAGCCGATAAAAACCAAGAAAACCAGGGTTAGAGCCGATAAAAACCAAGAAATCCAGGGTTAGAGTCGAAGAAAACCAAGGAAAACAGGGTTAGAAAGGAAGAAAACCAAGGAAACCGCGTTAGAACGGAAGAAAACCAAGAAAAGCAGGGTTAGAGCGGAAGAAAACCAAGAAAAGCCGGTTTAGAGCCGAAAAAAACCAAGAAAAACAGGGTTAGAGCCGAAAAAAACCAAGAAAAACAGGGTTAGATCCGAAAAAAACCAAGAAAAACAGGGTTAGAACGGATGAAAACCAAGAAAAACAGAGTAACACCGGAAGAAAACCAAGTAAAGCAGGGTTAGAGCGGAAGAAAACCAAGAAAAGCCGGGTTAGAACGGAAGAAAACCAAGAAAAACAGGGTTACACCGGAAGAAAACCAAGAAAAGCAGGGTTAGAGGGGAAGAAAACCAAGAAAAGCCGGGTTAGAACAGAAGAAAACCAAGAAAAACGGGGTTAGAGCCGAAGAAAACCAAGAAAAACGGGGTTAGAGCCGAAGAAATCCAAGAAAAACAGGGTTATAGCCGAAGAAATCCAAGAAAAACAGGGATAGAGCCAGAAAAAACCAAGAAAACCACAGTTAGAGCCGAAATAAAACAAGAAAACCAGGGTTAGATCGGAAAAAAACCAAGAAAAACAGGATTAGAAAGGAAGAAAACCAAGAAAAGCCGGGTTAGAAAGGAAGAAATGCAAGAAAAACAGGGTTAGAGCCGAAAAAAACCAAGAAAAACAGGGTTAGAGACGAAAACAACTAAGAAAAGCCGGGTTAGAACGGAAGAAAACCAACAAAAACAGGGTTACACCGGAAGAAAACCAAGAAAAGCAGGGTTAGAGCGGAAGAAAACCAAGAAAAACAGGGTTAGAGCAGAAGAAAACCAAGAAAAACAGGGCTAGATCCGGAGAAAACCAAGGAAAGCAGGGTTAGAGCGGAAGAAAACAAAGAAAAGCAGGGTTAGAGCCGAAAAAAACCAAGAATAGCCGGATTGGAACGGAAGAAAACCAAGAAAAACATGGTTAGAGCCGAAAAAAACCAAGAAAAACAGGGTTAGAGCGGAAGAAAACCAAGAAAAACAGGGCTAGATCCGGAGAAAACCAAGGAAAGCAGGGTTAGAGCGGAAGATAATCAAGAGAAACAGGGTTAGAGCCGAAAAAAACCAAGAAAAACAGGGTTAGAGCCGAAAAAAACCAAGAAAAACAGGGTTAGATCAGAAGAAAACAAAGAAAAGCAGGGTTAGAGCGGAAGAAAACCAAGAAAAACAGGGTTAGAACAGAAGAAAACCAAGAAAAACAGGGTTAGAGCCGAAAAAAACCAAGAAAAACAGCGTTAGATCCAGAGAAAACAAAGGAAAGCAGGGTTAGAGCGGAAGAAAACCAAGAAAAGCAGGGTTAGACCGGAAGAAATCCAAGAAAAGCAGGGTTAGAGCGGAAGAAAACCAAGAAAAGCCGGTTTAGAGCCGAAAAAAAACAAGAAAAACAGGGTTAGAGCCGAAAAAAAACAAGAAAAACTGGGTTAGAGCAGAAGAAAACCAAGAAAAACAGGGTTACACCGGAAGAAAACCAAGAAAAGCAGGGTTAGAGCGGAAGAAAACCAAGAAAAGCCAGGTTAGAACGGAAGAAAACCAAGAAATACAGGGTTACACCGGAAGAAAACCAAGAAAAGCCGGTTTAGAGCCGAAAAAAACCAAGAAAAACAGGGTTAGAGCTGAAAAAAAACAAGATAAACAGGGTTAGAGCCGAAATAAACCAAGAAAAACAGGGTTAGATCAGAAGAAAACCAAGAAAATCAGGGTTAGAGCGGAAGAAAACCAAGAAAAACAGGTTTAGAACAAAGAATACCAAGAAAAACAGGGTTAGAGCCGAAAAAAAACAAAGAAAAACAGGGTTAGAGCCGGAAAACACCAAGAAAAACAGGGTTAGAGCCGAAAAAAACCAAGAAAAGCTGGGTTAGAACAAAAGAAAACCAAGAAAAACAGGGTTAGACCGGAAGAAAACCAAGAAAAACAGGGTTAGAGCCGAAGGAAACCAAGAAAAGCCGGGTTAGAACGGAAGAAAACCAAGAGAAACTTGGTTAGAGCCGAAGAAAACCAAGAAAAACAGGGTTAGAGCGGAAGAAAACCAAGAAAAACAGGGTTAGAGCCGAAAAAAACCAAGAAAAACAGGGTTAGAGCCGAAAAAAACCAAGAAAAGCCGGGTTAGAACGGAAGAAAACCAAGAAAAACAGGGTTAGATTGGAAGAAAACCAAGAAAAGCAGGGTTAGAGCAGAAGAAAACCAAGATAATCAGGGTTAGAGCCGAAAAAAAACAAGAAAAACAGGGTTAGACCGGAAGAAATCCAAGAAAAGCCGGGTTAGAACAGAAGAAAACCAATAAAAACAGGGTTAGAGCGGAAGAAAACCAAGATAAGCAGGGTTAGAACGGAAGAAAACCAAAAAAAAAGGGGTTAGAGCAGAAGAAAACCAAGAAAACCAGGGTTAGTGCGGAAGAAAACCAAGAAAAGCCAGGTTAGAACCAAAAAAAACCAAGAAAACCAGGGTTAGAGCCGATAAAAACCAAGAAAACCAGGGTTAGAGCCGATAAAAATCAAGAAATCCAGGGTTAGAGTCGAAGAAAACCAAGGAAAACAGGGTTAGAAAGGAAGAAAACCAAGGAAACCGCGTTAGAACGGAAGAAAACCAAGAAAAGCAGGGTTAGAGCGGAAGAAAACCAAGAAAAGCCGGTTTAGAGCCGAAAAAAACCAAGAAAAACAGGGTTAGAGCCGAAAAAAACCAAGAAAAACAGGGTTAGATCCGAAAAAAACCAAGAAAAACAGGGTTAGAACGGATGAAAACCAAGAAAAACAGAGTAACACCGGAAGAAAACCAAGTAAAGCAGGGTTAGAGCGGAAGAAAACCAAGAAAAGCCGGGTTAGAACGGAAGAAAACCAAGAAAAACAGGGTTACACCGGAAGAAAACCAAGAAAAGCAGGGTTAGAGGGGAAGAAAACCAAGAAAAGCCGGGTTAGAACAGAAGAAAACCAAGAAAAACGGGGTTAGAGCCGAAGAAAACCAAGAAAAACGGGGTTAGAGCCGAAGAAATCCAAGAAAAACAGGGTTATAGCCGAAGAAATCCAAGAAAAACAGGGATAGAGCCAGAAAAAACCAAGAAAACCACAGTTAGAGCCGAAATAAAACAAGAAAACCAGGGTTAGATCGGAAAAAAACCAAGAAAAACAGGATTAGAAAGGAAGAAAACCAAGAAAAGCCGGGTTAGAAAGGAAGAAATGCAAGAAAAACAGGGTTAGAGCCGAAAAAAACCAAGAAAAACAGGGTTAGAGACGAAAACAACTAAGAAAAGCCGGGTTAGAACGGAAGAAAACCAACAAAAACAGGGTTACACCGGAAGAAAACCAAGAAAAGCAGGGTTAGAGCGGAAGAAAACCAAGAAAAACAGGGTTAGAGCAGAAGAAAACCAAGAAAAACAGGGCTAGATCCGGAGAAAACCAAGGAAAGCAGGGTTAGAGCGGAAGAAAACAAAGAAAAGCAGGGTTAGAGCCGAAAAAAACCAAGAATAGCCGGATTGGAACGGAAGAAAACCAAGAAAAACATGGTTAGAGCCGAAAAAAACCAAGAAAAACAGGGTTAGAGCGGAAGAAAACCAAGAAAAACAGGGCTAGATCCGGAGAAAACCAAGGAAAGCAGGGTTAGAGCGGAAGATAATCAAGAGAAACAGGGTTAGAGCCGAAAAAAACCAAGAAAAACAGGGTTAGAGCCGAAAAAAACCAAGAAAAACAGGGTTAGATCAGAAGAAAACAAAGAAAAGCAGGGTTAGAGCGGAAGAAAACCAAGAAAAACAGGGTTAGAACAGAAGAAAACCAAGAAAAACAGGGTTAGAGCCGAAAAAAAACAAGAAAAACAGGGTTAGAGCCGGAAAACACCAAGAAAAACAGGGTTAGCGCCGAAAAAAACCAAGAAAACCTGGGTAAGAACAAAAGAAAACCAAGAAAAACAGGGTTAGACCGGAAGAAAACCAAGAAAAGCAGGGTTAGAGCCGAAAGAAACCATGAAAAGCCGGGTTAGAACGGAAGAAAACCAAGAGAAACAGGGTTAGAGCCGAAGAGAACCAAGAAAAACAGCGTTCGAGCAGAAGAAAACCAAGAAAAACAGGGTTAGAGCCGAAAAAAACCAAGAAAAACAGGGTTAGAGCCGAAAAAAAACAAGAAAAGCCGGGTTAGAACGGAAGAAAACCAAGAAAAACAGGGTTAGAGCGGAAGAAAACCAAGAAAAGCAGGGTTAGAGCAGAAGAAAACCAAGATAAACAGGGTTAGAGCCGAAAAAAACCAAGAAAAACAGGGTTAGACCAAAAGAAATCCAAGAAAAGCCGGGTTAGAACAGAAGAAAACCAAGAAAAACAGGGTTAGAGCGGAAGAAAACCAAGAAAAGCAGAGTTAGAACGGAAGAAAACCAAGAAAAAAGGGGTTAGAGCCGAAGAAAACCAAGAAAAACCGGGTTAGTGCGGAAGAAAACGAAGAAAAGCCGGGTTAGAACCAAAAAAAAGCAAGAAAACCAGGGTTAGAGCCGATAAAAACCAAGAACACCAGGGTTAGAGTCGAAGAAAACCAAGGAAAACCGGGTTAGTAAGGAAGAAAACCAAGGAAACCTGGTTAGAACGGAAGAAAACCAAGAACAACAAAGTTACACCGGAAGAAAACCAAGAAAAACAGGGTTAGAGCGGAAGAAAACCAAGAAAAGCCGGATTAGAACGGAAGAAAACCAAGAAAAACAGGGTTAGAGCCGAAAAAAACCAAGAAAAACAGGGTTAGTGCGGAAGAAAACCAAGAAAAACAGGGGTAGATCCGGAGAAAACCAAGGAAAGCAGGGTTAGAGCAAAAGAAAACCAAGAAAAGCAGGGTTAGACCGGAAGAAAACCAAGAAAAGCAGGGTTAGAGCGGAAGAGATCCAAGAAAAGCCGGTTTAGAGCCGAAAAAAACCAAGAAAAACAGGGTTAGAGCCGAAAAAAAACAAGAAAAACAGGGTTAGATCCGAAAAAAACCAAGAAAAACAGGGTTAGAGCGGAAGAAAACCAAGAAAAACAGGGTTAGAGCGGAAGAAAACCAAGAAAAGCCGGGTTAGTACGGAAGAAAACCAAGAAAAACGGGGTTAGAGCCGAAGTAAACCAAGAAAAGCAGGGTTAGAGCGGAAGAAAACCAAGAAAAACAGGGTTAGAGCCGAAAAAAACCAAGAAAACCAGGGTTAGATCGGAGAAAAACCAAGAAAAACAGGATTAGAAGAGAAGAAAACCAAGAAAAGCCGGGTTAGAACGGAAGAAAACCAAGAAAAACAGAGTTACACCGGAAGAAAACCAAGAAAAGCAGGGTTAGAGCGGAAGAAAACCAAGAAAAACAGGGTTAGGACTATAGAAAAGCAACAAAAGCCGGGTTAGAGCGGAAGAAAACCAAGAAAAACAGGGTTAGAACAGAAGAAAACCAAGAAAAGCCGGGTTAGAACGGAAGAAAACCAAGAAAAACTGGGTTAGATCGGAATAAAACCAAGAAAAACAGGGTTAGAAAGGAAGAAAAACAAGAAAAGCCGGGTTAGAACGGAAGAAAACTAAGAAAAACTTGGTTAGAGCAGAAGAAAACCAAGAAAAACAGGGTTAGAGCCGAAAAAAACCAAGAAAAACAGGGTTAGATCGGAAGAAAACCAAGAAAAGCAGGGTTAGAGCGGAAGAAAACCAAGAAAAACAGGGATAGAGCCGAAAGAAACCAAGAAAAACAAGGTTAGAGCCGAAAAAAACCAAGAAAAACAGGGTTAGAGTCGAAAAAAACCAAGAAAAACAGGGTTAGAGCCGGAAAACACCAAGAAAAACAGGGTTAGAGCTGAAAAAAACCAAGAAAAACAGGGTTAGAACGGAAGAAAACCAAGAAAAACAGAGTTAGACCGGAAGAAACCCAAGAAAAGCAGGGTTAGAGCTGAAGAAAACCAAGAAAAACAGGGTTAGAGCAGAAGAAAACCAAGAAAAGCCGTGTTAGAACGGAAGAAAACCAAGAAAAACGGGGTTAGACCGGAAGAAAACCAAGAAAAACAGGGTTAGAAAGGAAGAAAACCAAGAAAAGCCGGATTAGAACGGAAGAAAACCAAGAAAAACGGGGTTAGAGCCGATGAAAACCAAGAAAAACAGGGATAGAGCCGAAAAAAAACAAGAAAAACAGGGTTAGAGCCGAAAAAAAACCAAGAAAAACAGGGTTAGAGTTGAAAAAAACCAAGAGAAGCCGGGTTAGAACAGAAGAAAACCAAGAAAAACAGGGTTAGAGCCGGAAAACACCAAGAAAAACAGGGTTAGAGCCGAAAAAAACCAAGAAAAGCTGGGTTAGAACGGAAGAAAACCAAGAAAAACAGGGCTAGATCCGGAGAAAACCAAGGAAAGCAGGGTTAGAGCGGAAGAAAACAAAGAAAAGCAGGGTTAGAGCCGAAAAAAACCAAGAATAGCCGGATTGGAACGGAAGAAAACCAAGAAAAACATGGTTAGAGCCGAAAAAAACCAAGAAAAACAGGGTTAGAGCGGAAGAAAACCAAGAAAAACAGGGCTAGATCCGGAGAAAACCAAGGAAAGCAGGGTTAGAGCGGAAGATAATCAAGAGAAACAGGGTTAGAGCCGAAAAAAACCAAGAAAAACAGGGTTAGAGCCGAAAAAAACCAAGAAAAACAGGGTTAGATCAGAAGAAAACAAAGAAAAGCAGGGTTAGAGCGGAAGAAAACCAAGAAAAACAGGGTTAGAACAGAAGAAAACCAAGAAAAACAGGGTTAGAGCCGAAAAAAAACAAGAAAAACAGGGTTAGAGCCGGAAAACACCAAGAAAAACAGGGTTAGCGCCGAAAAAAACCAAGAAAAGCTGGGTAAGAACAAAAGAAAACCAAGAAAAACAGGGTTAGACCGGAAGAAAACCAAGAAAAGCAGGGTTAGAGCCGAAAGAAACCATGAAAAGCCGGGTTAGAACGGAAGAAAACCAAGAGAAACAGGGTTAGAGCCGAAGAGAACCAAGAAAAACAGCGTTCGAGCAGAAGAAAACCAAGAAAAACAGGGTTAGAGCCGAAAAAAACCAAGAAAAACAGGGTTAGAGCCGAAAAAAAACAAGAAAAGCCGGGTTAGAACGGAAGAAAACCAAGAAAAACAGGGTTAGAGCGGAAGAAAACCAAGAAAAGCAGGGTTAGAGCAGAAGAAAACCAAGATAAACAGGGTTAGAGCCGAAAAAAACCAAGAAAAACAGGGTTAGACCGGAAGAAATCCAAGAAAAGCCGGGTTAGAACAGAAGAAAACCAAGAAAAACAGGGTTAGAGCGGAAGAAAACCAAGAAAAGCAGAGTTAGAACGGAAGAAAACCAAGAAAAAAGGGGTTAGAGCCGAAGAAAACCAAGAAAAACCGGGTTAGTGCAGAAGAAAACGAAGAAAAGCCGGGTTAGAACCAAAAAAAAGCAAGAAAACCAGGGTTAGAGCCGATAAAAACCAAGAAAACCAGGGTTAGAGTCGAAGAAAACCAAGGAAAACCGGGTTAGTAAGGAAGAAAACCAAGGAAACCTGGTTAGAACGGAAGAAAACCAAGAACAACAAAGTTACACCGGAAGAAAACCAAGAAAAACAGGGTTAGAGCGGAAGAAAACCAAGAAAAGCCGGATTAGAACGGAAGAAAACCAAGAAAAACAGGGTTAGAGCCGAAAAAAACCAAGAAAAACAGGGTTAGTGTGGAAGAAAACCAAGAAAAACAGGGTTAGATCCGGAGAAAACCAAGGAAAGCAGGGTTAGAGCAAAAGAAAACCAAGAAAAGCAGGGTTAGACCGGAAGAAAACCAAGAAAAGCAGGGTTAGAGCGGAAGAGATCCAAGAAAAGCCGGTTTAGAGCCGAAAAAAACCAAGAAAAACAGGGTTAGAGCCGAAAAAAAACAAGAAAAACAGGGTTAGATCCGAAAAAAACCAAGAAAAACAGGGTTAGAGCGGAAGAAAACCAAGAAAAACAGGGTTAGAGCGGAAGAAAACCAAGAAAAGCCGGGTTAGTACGGAAGAAAACCAAGAAAAACGGG
This sequence comes from Coturnix japonica, assembly GCF_054131305.1. Lineage (NCBI taxonomy): Eukaryota > Metazoa > Chordata > Aves > Galliformes > Phasianidae > Coturnix > Coturnix japonica. Next base: position 3,374,699 of record NW_028188946.1, read on the forward strand.
GTTAGAGCCGAAGTAAACCAAGAAAAGCAGGGTTAGAGCGGAAGAAAACCAAGAAAAACAGGGTTAGAGCCGAAAAAAACCAAGAAAACCAGGGTTAGATCGGAGAAAAACCAAGAAAAACAGGATTAGAAGAGAAGAAAACCAAGAAAAGCCGGGTTAGAACGGAAGAAAACCAAGAAAAACAGAGTTACACCGAAAGAAAACCAAGAAAAGCAGGGTTAGAGCGGAAGAAAACCAAGAAAAACAGGGTTAGGACTATAGAAAAGCAAGAAAAGCCGGGTTAGAGCGGAAGAAAATCAAGAAAAACAGGGTTAGAACAGAAGAAAACCAAGAAAAGCCGGGTTAGAACGGAAGAAAACCAAGAAAAACTGGGTTAGATCGGAATAAAACCAAGAAAAACAGGGTTAGAAAGGAAGAAAAACAAGAAAAGCCGGGTTAGAACGGAAGAAAACTAAGAAAAACTTGGTTAGAGCAGAAGAAAACCAAGAAAAGCAGGGTTAGAGCCGAAAAAAACCAAGAAAAACAGGGTTAGATCGGAAGAAAACCAAGAAAAGCAGGGTTAGAGCGGAAGAAAACCAAGAAAAACAGGGATAGAGCCGAAAGAAACCAAGAAAAACAAGGTTAGAGCCGAAAAAAACCAAGAAAAACAGGGTTAGAGTCGAAAAAAACCAAGAAAAACAGGGTTAGAGCCGGAAAACACCAAGAAAAACAGGGTTAGAGCTGAAAAAAACCAAGAAAAACAGGGTTAGAACGGAAGAAAACCAAGAAAAACAGAGTTAGACCGGAAGAAACCCAAGAAAAGCAGGGTTAGAGCTGAAGAAAACCAAGAAAAACAGGGTTAGAGCAGAAGAAAACCAAGAAAAGCCGTGTTAGAACGGAAGAAAACCAAGAAAAACGGGGTTAGACCGGAAGAAAACCAAGAAAAACAGGGTTAGAAAGGAAGAAAACCAAGAAAAGCCGGATTAGAACGGAAGAAAACCAAGAAAAACGGGGTTAGAGCCGATGAAAACCAAGAAAAGCAGGGTTAGAGCGGAAAAAAACCAAGAAAAACAGGGTTAGAGCCGAAAAAAACCAAGAAAAACAGGGTTAGATCGGAAGAAAACCAAGAAAAGCAGGGTTAGAGCAGAAGAAAACCAAGAAAAACAGGGATAGAGCCGAAAAAAAACAAGAAAAACAGGGTTAGAGCCGAAAAAAACCAAGAAAAACAGGGTTAGAGTTGAAAATAACCAAGAGAAGCCGGGTTAGAACAGAAGAAAACCAAGAAAAACAGGGTTAGAGCCGGAAAACACCAAGAAAAACAGGGTTAGAGCCGAAAAAAACCAAGAAAAGCTGGGTTAGAACGGAAGAAAACCAAGAAAAAAAAGGGTTGGAGCAGAAGAAAACCAAGAAAAGCAGGGTTACAGCCGAAAGAAACCAAGAAAAACAGGGTTAGAGCGGAAGAAAACCATGAAAAACAGGGTTAGAGTCGAAGAAAACCAAGAAAAACAGGGTTAGAGCCGAAAGAAAACAAGAAAAGCCGGGTTAGAACGGAAGAAAACCAAGAAAAACAGGGTTACAGCCGAAAAAAACCAAGAAAAGCCGGGTTAGAACGGAAGAAAACCAAGAAAAGCAGGGTTAGAGCCGAAAAAAAACAAGAAAAACAGGGTTAGAGCGGAAGAAAACCAAGATAAGCCGGGTAAGAGCGAAAGTAAACCAAGAAAAACACGGTTAGAGCCGAAAAAAAACAAGAAAAACAGGGTTAGATCAGAAGAAAACCAAGAAAAGCAGGGTTAGAGCGGAAGAAAACCAAGAAAAACAGGGTTAGAACAAAGAAAACCAAGAAAAACAGGGTTAGAGCCGAAAAAAACCAAGAAAAACAGGGTTAGAGCCGGAAAACACCAAGAAAAACAGGGTTAGAGCCGAAAGAAACCAAGAAAAGCTGGGTTAGAACAAAAGAAAACCAAGAAAATCAGTGTTAGATTGGAAGAAAACCAAGAAAAGCAGGGTTAGAGCAGAAGAAAACCAAGATAATCAGGGTTAGAGCCGAAAAAAAACAAGAAAAACAGGGTTAGACCGGAAGAAATCCAAGAAAAGCCGGGTTAGAACAGAAGAAAACCAATAAAAACAGGGTTAGAGCGGAAGAAAACCAAGAAAAGCAGGGTTAGAACGGAAGAAAACCAAGAAAAACGGGGTTAGAGCCGAAGAAAACCAAGAAAAACAGGGTTAGAGCGGAAGAAAACCAAGAAAAGCCGGGTTAGAGCGGAAGTAAACCAAGAAAAACAGGGTTAGAGCCGAAAAAAACCAAGAAAAAAACCCCTAACCCTAACCCTAACCCTAACCCTAACCCTAACCCTAACCCTAACCCTAACCCTAACCCTAACCCTAACCCTAACCCTAACCCTAACCCTAACCCTAACCCTACTCTAGCCCTAACCCTAACCCTAACCCTAACCCTAACCCTAACCCTAACCCTAACCCAAACCCTAACCCTACCCCTAACCCTAACCCTAACCCTAACCCTAACCCTAACCCTAACCCTAACCCTAACCCTAACCCTAACCATAGCCCTAACCCTAACCCTAACCCTATCCCTAACCCTAACCCTACCCTAACCCTAACCCTAACCCTAACCCTAACCCTAACCCTAACCCTAATCCTAACCCTAACCCTAACCTTAACCCTAACCCTAACCCTAACTCGACCCTAGCCCTAACCCTAACCCTAACCCTAACCCTAACCCTAACCCTAACCCTAACCCTAACCCTAACCCTAACCCTAACCCTAACCCTAACCCTAACCCTAACCCTAACCCTAACCCTAACCCTAACCCTAACCCTACTCTAGCCCAAACCCTAACCCTAACCCTAACCCTAACCCTAACCCTAACCCTAACCCTAACCCTAACCCTAACCCTAACCCTAACCCTAACCCTAACCCTAACCCTAACCCTAACCCTAACCCTAACCCTAACCCTAAACCTAACCCTAACCCTAACCCTAACCCTAACCCTAACCCTAACCCTAACCCTAACCCTACTCTAGCCCTAACCCTAACCCTAAACCTAACCCTAACCCTAACCCCTTTTTTCTACTCTAACCCTGTTTTTCTTGGTTTTTTTCTGTTCTAACCCGGCTTTTCTCGTATTTTTTCGGCTATAACCCTGTTTTTCTTGGTTTTTTTTGGGTTTAACCCTGCTTTCCTTAATTTTCTCCGGCTCTAACCCTGTTTTTCTTGGTTTTCTTCCGCTCTAACCCTGTTTTTCTTGGTGTTTTTTGGCTCTAACCCTGCTTTTCTTGGTGTTTTTTCGGCTCTAACCCTGTTTTTCTTGGTTTTCTTCCGCTCTAACCCTGTTTTTCTTGTTTTTTTTCGGCTCTAACCCTGTTTTTCTTGGTTTTCTTCCTTTCTAACCCTGTTTTTCTTGGTTTTCTTCGGCTCTAACCCTGGTTTTCTTGGTTTTATTCCGCTCTAACACTGTTTTTCTTGGTTTTCTTCGGCTCTTTCCCTGTTTTTCTTGGTTTTATCTGTTCTAACCCGGCTTTTCTTGGTTTTCTTCCACTCTAACCCTGTTTTTCTTGGTTTTCTTCCGTTCTAAACCGGCTTTTCTTGGTTTTTTTTGGCTCTAACCCTGTTTTTCTTGGTTTTTTTCGGCTCTAACCCTGATTTTCTAGTTTTTTTTTCGGATCTAACCCTGTTTTTCTTGGTTTTCTTCCGCTCTAACCCTGCTTTTATTGGTTTTCTTCCGCTCTAACCCCGTTTTTCTTGGTTTTTTTTCGGCTCTAAATCTGCTTTTCTTGATTTTATTCCGCTCTAACCCTGTTTTTCTTGGTTTTCTTCCGAACTAACCCGGCTTTTCTTGGTTTTTTTCGGCTCTAACCCTGTTTTTCTTGGTTTTTTTCAGCTCTAACCTTGTTTTTCTTGGTTTTCTTCCGTTCTAACCCGGCTTTTCTTGGTGTTTTTCGGCTCTAACTTTGTTTTTCTTGGTTTTCTTCCGTTCTAACCCGGCTTTTCTTGTTTTTTTCCGGGTCTAAACCTGTTTTTCTTCGTTTTCTTCTGCTCTAACCCTGCATTTTGGTTTTTTTTCGGCTCTAACCCTGTTTTTCTTGGTTTTTTTTTTCGCTCTAACCCTGTATTCCTTGGTTTTCTCCGGATCTAACCCTGTTTTTCTCTAGAAAAACAGGGTTAGAGCCAAAAAAAACCCAAGAAAAACAGGGTTAGAGCCGAAAAAAACCAAAAAAAGCCAAGTTAGAACAGAAGAAAACCAAGAAAAACTGGGTTACACCGGAAGAAAACCAAGAAAAGCAGGGTTTGAGCGGAAGAAAACCAAGAAAAGCCGGGTAAGAACGGAAGAAAACCAAGAAAAACGGGGTTAGAGCCGAAGAAAACCAAGAAAAACAGGGTTGGAGCAGAAGAAAACCAAGAAAAACAGGGTTAGAGACGAAGAAAACCAAGAAAAACAGGGTTAGAGCTAGAAAAAACCAAGAAAACCAGGGTTAGAGCCAAAATAAAACAAGAAAACCAGGGTTAGATCAGAAAAAAACCAAGAATAACAGGATTAGAAATGAAGAAAACTAAGAAAAGCCGGGTTAGAACGGAAGAAAACCAAGAAAAACAGAGTTACACCGGAAGAAAACCAAGAAAAGCAGGGTTAGAACGGAATAAAAGCAAGAAAAACAGGGTAAGAACCGAAAAAAACCAATTAAAACAGGGTTAGAGCGGAAGAAAACCAAGAAAAACAAAGCTAGATCCGGAGAAAACCAAGGAAAGCAGGGTTAGAGCTGAAGAAAACCAAGAAAAGCAGGGTTAGAGCCGAAAAAATCCAAGAAAAGCCGGAGTGGAACGGAAGAAAACCAAGAAAAACATGGTTAGAGCCGAAAAAAACCAAGAAAAACAGGGTTAGAGCGGAAGAAAACCAAGAAAAACAGGGCTAGATCCGGAGAAAACCAAGGAAAGCAGGGTTAGAGCGGAAGAAAACTAAGAAAAGCAGAATTAGAGCCGAAAAAAACCAAGAAAAACAGGGTTAGAGCCGAAAAAAAACAAGAAAAGCTGGGTTAGAACGGAAGAAAACAAAGAAAAACAGGGTTAGAGCCGAAGAAAACCAAGAAAAACAGGGTTAGAGCTGAAAAAAACTAAGAAAAACAGGGTTAGAGCGAAAGAAAACCAAGAAAAGCCGGGTTAGGACTATAGAAAAGCAAGAAAAGCCGGGTTAGAGCGGAAGAAAACCAAGAAAAACAGGGTTACACCGGAAGAAAACCAAGGAAAGCCGGATTAGAACGGAAGAAAACCAAGAAAAAACGGGGTTACAGCCGAAGAAAACCAAGAAAAACAGGGTTAGAGCAGAAGAAAAGCAAGAAAAACAGGGTTAGAGCCGAAAAAAACCAAGAAAAACAGGGTTAGAGCTGCAAAAAAACAAGAAAAACAGGGTTAGATCAGACGAAAACCAAGAAAAGCAGGGTTAGAGCGAAAGAAAACCAAGAAAAGCCGGGTTAGAAGAGAAGAAAACCAAGAAAAACAGGGTTAGAGCTGAAAAAAACCAAGAAAAACAGGGTTAGAGCCGGAAAACACCAAGAAAAACAGGGTTAGAGCCAAAGAAAACCAAGAAAAGCCGGGTTGGAACGGAAGAAAAGCAAGAAAAACAGGGTCAGACCGGAAGAAACCCAAGAAAAGCAGGGTTAGAGCCGAAAGAAACCAAGAAAAGCCGGGTTAGAACGGAAGAAAACCAAGAGAAACAGGGTTAGAGCCGAAGAGAACCAAGAAAAAAAGGGTTAGAGCGGAAGAAAACCAAGAAAAACAGGGTTAGAGCCGAAAAAAACCAAGAAAAACAGGGTTAGAGTCGAAGAAAACCAAGAAAAACAGTGTTAGAGCGGAAGAAAACCAAGAAAAACAGGGCTAGATCCGGAGAAAACCAAGGAAAGCAGGGTTAGAGCGGAAGAAAACCAAGAAAAACATGGTTAGAGCCGAAAAAAACCAAGAAAAACAGGGTTAGACCGGAAGAAAACCAAGAAAAGCCAGGTTAGAACAGAAGAAAACCAAGAAAAACAGGGTTAGAGCGGAAGAAAACCAAGAAAAGCCGGGTTAGAAAGGAAGAAAACCAAGAAAAACAGGGTTAGAGACGAAGAAAACCAAGAAAAACAGAGTTAGAGCCGAAGAAAACCAAGAAAAGCTAGGTTAGAACCAAAAAAAACCAAGAAAAACAGGGTTAGAGCCGATAAAAACCAAGAAAACCAGGGTTTGAGTCGAGGAAAACCAAGGAAAACAGGGTTACAAAGGAAGAAAACCAAGGAAAGCCGGGTTAGAACGGAAGAAAACCAAGAAAAACAGGGTTACACCGGAAGAAAACCAAGAAAAACAGGGTTAGAGAGGAAGAAAACCAAGAGAAGCCGGATTAGAACGGAAGAAAACCAAGAAAAACAGGGTTAGAGCCGAAAAAAACCAAGAAAAACAGGGTCAGAGCGGAAGAAAACCAAGAAAAACAGGGTTAGATCCGGAGAAAACCAAGGAAAGCAGGGTTACAGCGGAAGAAAACCAAGAAAAGAAGGGTTAGACCGGAAGAAAACCAAGAAAAGCAAAGTTTGAGCGGAAGAAAACCAAGAAAAGCCGGTTTAGAGCCGAAAAAAACCAAGAAAAACAGGGTTAGAGCCGAAAAACCAAGAAAAAAAGGGTTAGATCCGAAAAAAACCAAGAAAAACAGGGTTAGAGCGGAAGAAAACCAAGAAAAACAGAGTTATACCGGAAGAAAACAAAGAAAAGCAGGGTTAGAGCAGAAGAAAACCAAGAAAAACAGGGATAGGACAATAGAAAAGCAAGAATAGCCGGGTTAGACCGGAAGAAAACCAAGAAAAACAGGGTTAGAGCAGAAGAAAACCAAGGAAAGCCGGGTTAGAACGGAAGAAAACCAAGAAAAACTGGGTTAGACCGGAAGAAAACCAAGAAAAACAGGGTTAGAGCCGAAGAAAACCAAGAAAAGCCGGATTAGAACGGAAGAAAACCAAGAAAAACGGGGTTAGAGCCGAAGAAAACCAAGAAAAGCAGGGTTAGAGCGCAAGAAAAGCAAGAAAAACAGGGTTAGAGCCGAAAAAAACCAAGAAAAACAGGGTTAGAGCCGAAAAAAACCAAGAAAAACAGGGTAAGAGTTGAAAAAAACCAAGAAAAGCCGGGTTAGAACAGAAGAAAACCAAGGAAAACAGGGTTAGAGCAGAAAAAACCCAAGAAAAACAGGGTTAGAGCCGGAAAAAACCAAGAAAAACAGGGTTAGAGCTGAAAAAAACCAAGAAAAGCTGGGTTAGAACGGAAGAAAACCAAGAAAAACAGGGTTAGAGCGGAAGAAAACCAAGAAAAGCAGGGTTAGAGCCGAAAGAAACCAAGAAAAGCCGGGTTAGAACGGAAGACAACCAAGAAAAACACGGTTAGAGCCGAAGAGAACCAAGAAAAACTGGGTTAGAGCGGAAGAAAACCATGAAAAACAGGGTTAGAGCCGAAAAAAACCAAGAAAAACAGGGTTAGAGCCGAAAAAACCCAAGAAAAACAGGGTTATAGCCGAAAAAAAACAAGAAAAACAGGGTTAGACCGGAAGAAAACCAAGAAAAGCCGGGTTAGAGCTGAAAAAAAACAAGAAAAGCTGGGTTGGAACGGAAGAAAACCAAGAAAAACAGGGTTAGACCGGAAGAAAATCAAGAAAAGCAGGGTTAGAGCCGAAAGAAACCAAGAAAAGCCGAGTTAGAACGGAAGAAAACCAAGAAAAACTGGGTTAGACCGGAAGAAAACCAAGAAAAACAGGGTTAGAGCCGAAGAAAACCAAGAAAAGCCGGATTAGAACGGAAGAAAACCAAGAAAAACGGGGTTAGAGCCGAAGAAAACCAAGAAAAGCAGGGTTAGAGCGCAAGAAAAGCAAGAAAAACAGGGTTAGAGCCGAAAAAAACCAAGAAAAACAGGGTTAGAGCCGAAAAAAACCAAGAAAAACAGGGTTAGAGTTGAAAAAAACCAAGAAAAGCCGGGTTAGAACAGAAGAAAACCAAGGAAAACAGGGTTAGAGCCGAAAAACACCAAGAAAAACAGGGTTAGAGCCGGATAAAACCAAGAAAAACAGGGTTAGAGCGGAAGAAAACCATGAAAAACAGGGTTAGAGCCGAAAAAAACCAAGAAAAACAGGGTTAGAGCCGAAAAACACCAAGAAAAACAGGGTTAGAGCCGAAAAAAAACAAGAAAAACAGGGTTAGACCGGAAGAAAACCAAGAAAAGCCGGGTTAGAGCTGAAAAAAACCAAGAAAAGCTGGGTTGGAACGGAAGAAAACCAAGAAAAACAGGGTTAGACCGGAAGAAAACCAAGAAAAGCAGGGTTAGAGCCGAAAGAAACCAAGAAAAGCCGGGTTAGAACGGAAGACAACCAAGAAAAACACGGTTAGAGCCGAAGAGAACCAAGAAAAACAGGGTTAGAGCGGAAGAAAACCATGAAAAACAGGGTTACAGCCGAAAAAAACCAAGAAAAAGAGGGTTAGATCCGAAAAAACCCAAGAAAAACAGGGTTATAGCCGAAAAAAAACAAAGAAAAACTGGGTTAGACCGGAAGAAAACCAAGAAAAACAGGGTTAGAGCCGAAAAAAACCAAGATTAACAGGGTTAGACCGGAAGAAAACCAAGAAAAGCCGGGTTAGAACGGAAGAAAACCAAGAAAAGCAGGGTTAGAGCGGAAGAAAACCAAGAAAAGCCGTATTAGAACGGAAGAAAACCAAGAAAAACGGGGTTAGAGACGAAAAAAACCAAGAAAAACAGGGTTAGAGCGGATGAAAACCAAGAAAAGCCGGGTTAGAACCAAACAAAACCAAGAAAACCAGGGTTAGAGCCGATAAAAACCAAGAAAACAAGGGTTAGAGTCGAAGAAAACCAAGGAAAACAGGGTTGGAAAGGAAGAAAACCAAAGAAAGCCGGGATAGAACGGAAGAAAACCAAGAAAAACAGGGTTACACCGTATGAAAACCAAGAAAAACAGGGTTAGAGCGTAAGAAAACCAAGAAAAGCCGAATTAGAACGGAAGAAAACCAAGAAAAACAGGGTTAGAGCCGAAAAAAACCAAGAAAAACAGGGTAAGAGCGGAAGAAAATCAAGAAAAACAGGGTTAGAGCTGAATAAAATCAAGAAAAGCCGGCTTAGAACGGAAGAAAACCAAGAAAAACGGGGTTAGAGCCGTAAAAAACCAAGAAAAACAGGGTTAGAGCCAAAAAAAACCAAGAAAAGCAGGGTTAGAATGGAAGAAAACCAAGAAAAACAGGGTTAGACCGGAAGAAAACCAAGAAAAACAGGGTTTGAGCGGAAGAAAACCAAGGAAAGCCGGGTTAGAACGGAAGAAAACCAAGAAAAACAGGGTTACACGGGAAGAAAACCAAGAAAAACAGGGTTAGAGCGGAAGAAATCCAAGAAAAGCCGGATTAGAACGGAAGAAAACCAAGAAAAACAGGGTTAGAGCCGAAAAAAACCAAGTAAAACAGGGTTAGAGCGGAAGAAAAAGAAGAAAAGCAGGGTTAGATCCGGAGAAAACCAAGAAAAGCAGAGTTAGAGCGGAAGAAAACCAAGAAAAGCAGGGTTAGACCGGAAGAAAACCAAGAAAAGCAGGGTTGGAGCGGAAGAAAACCAAGAAAAGCCGGTTTAGAGTCGAAAAAAACTAAGAAAAACAGAGTTAGAGCCTAAAAAAAACAAGAAAAACCGGGTTAGATCCGAAAAAAACCAAGAAAAACAGGGTTAGAGCGGAAGAAAACAAGAAAAACAGGGTAACACCGGAAGAAAACCAAGAAAAGCAGGGTTAGAGCGGAAGAAAACCAAGAAAAGCCGGGTGAGAACGGAAGAAAACCAAGAAAAACGGGGTAAGAGCCGAAGAAAACCAAGAAAAACAGGGTTAGAGCCAAAAAAAATCAAGTAAACCAGGGTTAGAGCCGGAAAAAAAAATGAAAACCAGGGTTAGATCGGAGAAAAACCAAGAAAAACAGGATTAGAAAGGAAGAAAACCAAGAAAAGCCGGGTTAGAACGGAAGAAAACCAAGAAACACAGAGTTACACCGGAAGAAAACCAAGAAAAACTGGGTTAGACCGGAAGAAAACCAAGAAAAACAGGGTTAGAAAGGAAGAAAACCAAGAAAAGCCGGATTAGAACGGAAGATATCCAAGAAAAGCAGGGTTAGATCGGAAGAAAACCAAGAAAAGCAGGGTTAGAGCGGAAGAAAACCAAGAAAAGCCGGGTTAGAGCGGAAGTAAACCAAGAAAAACAGGGTTAGAGCCGAAAAAAACCAAGAAAAAAACCCCTAACCCTAACCCTAACCCTAACCCTAACCCTAACCCTAACCCTAACCCTAACCCTAACCCTAACCCTAACCCTAACCCTAACCCTAACCCTAACCCTAACCCTAACCCTAACCCTAACCCTAACCCTAACCCTAACCCTAACCCTAACCCTAACCCTAACCCTAACCCTAACCCTAACCCTAACCCTAACCCTACTCTAGCCCTAACACTAACCCTAACCCTAACCCTAAACCTAACCCTAACCCTAACCCTAACCCTAACCCTAACCCTAACCCTAACCCTAACCCTAACCCTACTCTAGCCCTAACCCTAACCCTAAACCTAACCCTAACCCTAACCCCTTTTTTCTACTCTAACCCTGTTTTTCTTGGTTTTCTTCTGTTCTAACCCGGCTTTTCTCGTATTTTTTCGGCTATAACCCTGTTTTTCTTGGTTTTTTTTGGGTTTAACCCTGCTTTCCTTGGTTTTCTCCGGCTCTAACCCTGTTTTTCTTGGTTTTCTTCCGCTCTAACCCTGTTTTTCTTGGTGTTTTTTGGCTCTAACCCTGTTTTTCTTGGTGTTTTTTCGGCTCTAACCCTGTTTTTCTTGGTTTTCTTCCGCTCTAACCCTGTTTTTCTTGTTTTTTTTCGGCTCTAACCCTGTTTTTCTTGGTTTTCTTCCGGTCTAACCCTTCTTTTCTTGGTTTTCTTCCGCTGTAACCCTGCTTTCCTTGGTTTTCTCCGGATCTAACCCTGTTTTTCTTGGTTTTCTTCCGCTCTGACCCTGTTTTTCTTGGTTTTTTTCGGCTCTAACCCTGTTTTTCTTGGTTTTCTTCCGTTCTAATCTGGCTTCTCTTGGTTTTCTTCCTCTCTAACCCTGTTTTTCTTGGTTTTCTTCCGGTGTAACCCTGTTTTTCTTGGTTTTCTTCCGCTCTAACCCTGCTTTTATTGGTTTTCTTCCGCTCTAACCCCGTTTTTCTTGGGTTTTTTTCGGCTCTAAACCTGCTTTTCTTGATTTTATTCCGTTCTAACCCTGCTTTTCTTGGTTTTCTTCCGTTCTAACCCGGCTTTTCTTGGTTTTTTTCGGGTCTAAACCTGTTTTTCTTGGTTTTCTTCTGCTCTAACCCTGCTTCTTTTGGTTTTTTTTCGGCTCTAACCCTGTTTTTCTTGGTTTTTTTTTTCGCTCTAACCCTGTATTCCTTGGTTTTCTCCGGATCTAAAAAAACCAAGAAAAACAGGGTTAGAGCCGAAGAAAACCAAGAAAAGCCAGATTAGAACGGAAGAAAACCAAGAAAAACGGGGTTAGAGCCGAAGAAAACCAAGAAAAGCAGGGTAAGAGCGGAAGAAAATCATGAAAAACAGGGTTAGAGCTGAATAAAACCAAGAAAAGCCGGCTTAGAACGGAAGAAAACCAAGAAAAGCGGGGTTAGAGCGGAAGAAAACAAAGAAAAACAGGGTTAGAGCCGAAAAATACCAAGAAAAACAGGGTTAGATCGGAAGAAAACCAAGAAAAGCAGGGTTAGAGCGGAAGAAAACCAAGGAAAGCCGGGTTAGAACGGAAGAAAACCAAGAAAAACAGGGTTACACGGGAAGAAAACCAAGAAAAACAGGGTTAGAGCGGAAGAAATCCAAGAAAAGCCGGATTAGAACGGAAGAAAACCAAGAAAAACAGGGTTAGAGCCGAAAAAAACCAAGAAAAACAGGGTTAGAGCGGAAGAAAAACAAGAAAAGCAGGGTTAGATCCGGAGAAAACCAAGAAAAGCAGAGTTAGAGCGGAAGAAAACCAAGAAAAGCAGGGTTAGACCGGAAGAAAACCAAGAAAAGCAGGGTTGGAGCGGAAGAAAACCAAGAAAAGCCGGTTTAGAGACGAAAAAAACTAAGAAAAACAGAGTTAGAGCCTAAAAAAAACAAGAAAAACCGGGTTAGATCCGAAAAAAACCAAGAAAAACAGGGTTAGAGCGGAAGAAAACAAGAAAAACAGGGTAACACCGGAAGAAAACCAAGAAAAGCAGGGTTAGAGCGGAAGAAAACCAAGAAAAGCCGGGTGAGAACGGAAGAAAACCAAGAAAAACGGGGTAAGAGCCGAAGAAAACCAAGAAAAACAGGGTTAGAGCCAAAAAAAATCAAGTAAACCAGGGTTAGAGCCGAAAAAAAAAAAGAAAACCAGGGTTAGATCGGAGAAAAACCAAGAAAAACAGGATTAGAAAGGAAGAAAACCAAGAAAAGCCGGGTTAGAACGGAAGAAAACCAAGAAAAACAGAGTTACACCGGAAGAAAACCAAGAAAAGCAGGGTTAGAGCGGAAGAAAACCAAGAAAAACAGGGTTATGACTATAGATAATCAAGGAAAGCCGGGTTAGAGCGGAAGAAAACCAAGAAAAACAGGGTTAGAGCGTAAGAAAACCAAGAAAAACAGGGTTATGACTATAGATAATCAAGGAAAGCCGGGTTAGAGCGGAAGAAAACCAAGAAAAACAGGGTTAGAGCAGAAGAAAACCAAGAAAAGCCGGGTTAGAACGGAAGAAAACCAAGAAAAACTGGGTTAGACCGGAAGAAAACCAAGAAAAACAGGGTTAGAAAGGAAGAAAACCAAGAAAAGCCGGATTAGAACGGAAGATATCCAAGAAAAGCAGGGTTAGATCGGAAGAAAACCAAGAAAAGCAGGGTTAGAGCGGAAGAAAACCAAGAAAAGCAGGGTTAGAGCGGAAGTAAACCAAGAAAAACAGGGTTAGAGCCGAAAAAAACCAAGAAAAAAACCCCTAACCCTAACCCTAACCCTAACCCTAACCCTAACCCTAACCCTAACCCTAACCCTACTCTAGCCCAAACCCTAACCCTAACCCTAACCCTAACCCTAACCCTAACCCTAACCCTAACCCTAACCCTAACCCTAACCCTAAACCTAACCCTAACCCTAACCCTAACCCTAACCCTAACCCTAACCCTAACCCTAACCCTAACCCTACTCTAGCCCTAACCCTAACCCTAAACCTAACCCTAACCCTAACCCCTTTTTTCTACTCTAACCCTGTTTTTCTTGGTTTTTTTCTGTTCTAACCCGGCTTTTCTCGTATTTTTTCGGCTATAACCCTGTTTTTCTTGTTTTTTTTTGGGTTTAACCCTGCTTTCCTTGGTTTTCTCCGGCTCTAACCCTGTTTTTCTTGGTTTTCTTCCGCTCTAACCCTGTTTTTCTTGGTGTTTTTTGGCTCTAACCCTGTTTTTCTTGGTGTTTTTTCGGCTCTAACCCTGTTTTTCTTGGTTTTCTTCCGCTCTAACCCTGTTTTTCTTGTTTTTTTTCGGCTCTAACCCTGTTTTTCTTGGTTTTCTTCCTTTCTAACCCTGTTTTTCTTGGTTTTCTTCGGCTCTAACCCTGGTTTTCTTGGTTTTATTCCGCTCTAACACTGTTTTTCTTGGTTTTCTTCGGCTCTTTCCCTGTTTTTCTTGGTTTTATCTGTTCTAACCCGGCTTTTCTTGGTTTTCTTCCGCTCTAACCCTGTTTTTCTTGGTTTTTTTCGGCTCTAACCCTGATTTTCTAGTTTTTTTTCGGATCTAACCCTGTTTTTCTTGGTTTTCTTCCGCTCTAACCCTGCTTTTATTGGTTTTCTTCCGCTCTAACCCCGTTTTTCTTGGGTTTTTTTCGGCTCTAAACCTGCTTTTCTTGATTTTATTCCGTTCTAACCCTGCTTTTCTTGGTTTTCTTCCGTTCTAACCCGGCTTTTCTTGGTTTTTTTCGGGTCTAAACCTGTTTTTCTTGGCTTTCTTCTGCTCTAACCCTGCTTTTTTTGGTTTTTTTTCGGCTCTAACCGTGTTTTTCTTGGTTTTTTTTTTCGCTCTAACCCTGTATTCCTTGGTTTTCTCCGGATCTAAAAAAACCAAGAAAAACAGGGTTAGAGCCAAAAAAAACCAAGAAAAGCCAAGTTAGAACAGAAGAAAACCAAGAAAAACTGGGTTACACCGGAAGAAAACCAAGAAAAGCAGTGTTTGAGCGGAAGAAAACCAAGAAAAGCCGGGTTAGAACGGAAGAAAACCAAGAAAAACGGGGTTAGAGCCGAAGAAAACCAAGAAAAACGGGGTTGGAGCAGAAGAAAACCAAGAAAAACAGGGTTAGAGCCGAAGAAAACCAAGAAAAACAGGGTTAGAGCCAGAAAAAACCAAGAAAACCAGGGTTAGAGCCAAAATAAAACAAGAAAACCAGGGTTAGATCAGAAAAAAACCAAGAATAACAGGATTAGAAATGAAGAAAACTAAGAAAAGCCGGGTTAGAACGGAAGAAAACCAAGAAAAACAGAGTTACACCGGAAGAAAACCAAGAAGAGCAGGGTTAGAACGGAATAAAAGCAAGAAAAACAGGGTAAGAACCGAAAAAAACCAATTAAAACAGGGTTAGAGCGGAAGAAAACCAAGAAAAACAAAGCTAGATCCGGAGAAAACCAAGGAAAGCAGGGTTAGAGCTGAAGAAAACCAAGAAAAGCAGGGTTAGAGCCGAAAAAATCCAAGAAAAGCCGGAGTGGAACGGAAGAAAACCAAGAAAAACATGGTTAGAGCCGAAAAAAACCAAGAAAAACAGGGTTAGAGCGGAAGAAAACCAAGAAAAACCGGGCTAGATCCGGAGAAAACCAAGGAAAGCAGGGTTAGAGCGGAAGAAAACTAAGAAAAGCAGAATTAGAGCCGAAAAAAACCAAGAAAAACAGGGTTAGAGCCGAAAAAAAACAAGAAAAGCTGGGTTAGAACGGAAGAAAACAAAGAAAAACAGGGTTAGAGCCGAAGAAAACCAAGAAAAACAGGGTTAGAGCTGAAAAAAACTAAGAAAAACAGGGTTAGAGCGAAAGAAAACCAAGAAAAGCCGGGTTAGGACTATAGAAAAGCAAGAAAAGCCGGGTTAGAGCGGAAGAAAACCAAGAAAAACAGGGTTACACCGGAAGAAAACCAAGGAAAGC
The DNA here is from genome assembly GCF_054131305.1 of Coturnix japonica. NCBI lineage: Eukaryota > Metazoa > Chordata > Aves > Galliformes > Phasianidae > Coturnix > Coturnix japonica. Next base: position 3,389,879 of record NW_028188946.1, read on the forward strand.
CGGATTAGAACGGAAGAAAACCAAGAAAAAACGGGGTTACAGCCGAAGAAAACCAAGAAAAACAGGGTTAGAGCAGAAGAAAAGCAAGAAAAACAGGGTTAGAGCCGAAAAAAACCAAGAAAAACAGGGTTAGAGCCGCAAAAAAACAAGAAAAACAGGGTTAGATCAGACGAAAACCAAGAAAAGCAGGGTTAGAGCGAAAGAAAACCAAGAAAAGCCGGGTTAGAAGAGAAGAAAACCAAGAAAAACAGGGTTAGAGCTGAAAAAAACCAAGAAAAACAGGGTTAGAGCCGGAAAACACCAAGAAAAACAGGGTCAGAGCCAAAGAAAACCAAGAAAAGCCGGGTTGGAACGGAAGAAAAGCAAGAAAAACAGGGTCAGACCGGAAGAAACCCAAGAAAAGCAGGGTTAGAGCCGAAAGAAACCAAGAAAATCAGGGTTAGAACGGAAGAAAACCAAGAGAAACAGGGTTAGAGCCGAAGAGAACCAAGAAAAAAAGGGTTAGAGCGGAAGAAAACGAAGAAAAACAGGGTTAGAGCCGAAAAAAACCAAGAAAAACAGGGTTAGAGCGGAAGAAAACCAAGAAAAACAGTGTTAGAGCGGAAGAAAACCAAGAAAAACAGGGCTAGATCCGGAGAAAACCAAGGAAAGCAGGGTTAGAGCGGAAGAAAACCAAGAAAAACATGGTTAGAGCCGAAAAAAACCAAGAAAAACAGGGTTAGACCGGAAGAAAACCAAGAAAAGCCAGGTTAGAACAGAAGAAAACCAAGAAAAACAGGGTTAGAGCGGAAAAAAACCAAGAAAAGCCGGGTTAGAACGGAAGAAAACCAAGAAAAACAGGGTTAGAGACGAAGAAAACCAAGAAAAACAGGGTTAGAGCCGATAAAAACCAAGAAAACCAGGGTTTGAGTCGAAGAAAACTAAGGAAAACAGGGTTACAAAGGAAGAAAACCAAGGAAAGCCGGATTAGAACGGAAGAAAACCAAGAAAAACAGGGTTACACCGGAAGAAAACCAAGAAAAACAGGGTTAGAGCGGATGAAAACCAAGAGAAGCCGGATTAGAACGGAAGAAAACCAAGAAAAACAGGGTTAGAGCCGAAAAAAACCAAGAAAAACAGGGTCAGAGCGGAAGAAAACCAAGAAAAACAGGGTTAGATCCGGAGAAAACCAAGGAAAGCAGGGTTACAGCGGAAGAAAACCAAGAAAAGAAGGGTTAGACCGGAAGAAAACCAAGAAAAGCAAAGTTTGAGCGGAAGAAAACCAAGAAAAGCCGGTTTAGAGCCGAAAAAAACCAAGAAAAACAGGGTTAGAGCCGAAAAACCAAGAAAAACAGGGTTAGATCCGAAAAAAACCAAGAAAAACAGGGTTAGAGCGGAAGAAAACCAAGAAAAACAGAGTTATACCGGAAGAAAACAAAGAAAAGCAGGGTTAGAGCAGAAGAAAACCAAGAAAAACAGGGTTAGGACAATAGAAAAGCAAGAATAGCCGGGTTAGACCGGAAGAAAACCAAGAAAAACAGGGTTAGAGCAGAAGAAAACCAAGGAAAGCCGGGTTAGAACGGAAGAAAACCAAGAAAAACTGGGTTAGACCGGAAGAAAACCAAGAAAAACAGGGTTAGAGCCGAAGAAAACCAAGAAAAGCCGGATTAGAACGGAAGAAAACCAAGAAAAACGGGGTTAGAGCCGAAGAAAACCAAGAAAAGCAGGGTTAGAGCGCAAGAAAAGCAAGAAAAACAGGGTTAGAGCCGAAAAAAACCAAGAAAAACAGGGTTAGAGCCGAAAAAAAACAAGAAAAACAGGGTTAGAGTTGAAAAAAAACAAGAAAAGCCGGGTTAGAACAGAAGAAAACCAAGGAAAACAGGGTTAGAGCCGAAAAAACCCAAGAAAAACAGGGTTAGAGCCGGAAAAAACCAAGAAAAACATGGTTAGAGCTGAAAAAAACCAAGAAAAGCTGGGTTAGAACGGAAGAAAACCAAGAAAAACAGGGTTAGACCGGAAGAAAACCAAGAAAAGCAAGGTTAGAGCCGAAAGAAACCAAGAAAAGCCGGGTTAGAACGGAAGACAACCAAGAAAAACACGGTTAGAGCCGAAGAGAACCAAGAAAAACTGGGTTAGAGCGGAAGAAAACCATGAAAAACAGGGTTAGAGCCGAAAAAAACCAAGAAAAACAGGGTTAGAGCCGAAAAAACCCAAGAAAAACAGGGTTATAGCCGAAAAAAACCAAGAAAAACAGGGTTAGACCGGAAGAAAACCAAGAAAAGCCGGGTTAGAGCTGAAAAAAACCAAGAAAAGCTGGGTTGGAACGGAAGAAAACCAAGAAAAACAGGGTTAGACCGGAAGAAAACCAAGAAAAACAGGGTTAGAGCCGAAAGAAACCAAGAAAAGCCGGGTTAGAACGGAAGAAAACCAAGAAAAACAGGGTTAGACCGGAAGAAAACCAAGAAAAACAGGGTTAGAGCCGAAGAAAACCAAGAAAAGCCGGATTAGAACGGAAGAAAACCAAGAAAAACGGGGTTAGAGCCGAAGAAAACCAAGAAAAGCAGGGTTAGAGCGCAAGAAAAGCAAGAAAAACAGGGTTAGAGCCGAAAAAAACCAAGAAAAACAGGGTTAGAGCCGAAAAAAACCAAGAAAAACAGGGTTAGAGTTGAAAAAAACCAAGAAAAGCCGGGTTAGAACAGAAGAAAACCAAGGAAAACAGGGTTAGAGCCGAAAAAAACCAAGAAAAACAGGGTTAGAGCCGGAAAAAACCAAGAAAAACAGGGTTAGAGCTGAAAAAAACCAAGAAAAACAGGGTTAGACCGGAAGAAAACCAAGAAAAGCAGGGTTAGAGCCGAAAGAAACCAAGAAAAGCCGGGTTAGAACGGAAGACAACCAAGAAAAACACGGTTAGAGCCGAAGAGAACCAAGAAAAACTGGGTTAGAGCGGAAGAAAACCATGAAAAACAGGGTTAGAGCCGAAAAAAACCAAGAAAAACAGGGTTAGAGCCGAAAAAACCCAAGAAAAACAGGGTTATAGCCGAAAAAAATCAAGAAAAACAGGGATGGACCGGAAGAAAACCAAGAAAAGCCGGGTTAGAGCTGAAAAAAACCAAGAAAAGCTGGGTTGGAACGGAAGAAAACCAAGAAAAACAGGGTTAGACCGGAAGAAAACCAAGAAAAGCAGGGTTAGAGCCGAAAGAAACCAAGAAAAGCCGGGTTAGAAGGGAAGACAACCAAGAAAAACACGGTTAGAGCCGAAGAGAACCAAGAAAAACAGGGTTAGAGCGGAAGAAAACCATGAAAAACAGGGTTAGAGCCGAAAAAAACCAAGAAAAAGAGGGTTAGAGCCGAAAAAACCCAAGAAAAACAGGGTTAAAGCCGAAAAAAAACCAAGAAAAACAGGGTTAGACCGGAAGAAAACCAAGAAAAACAGGGTTAGAGCCGAAAAAAACCAAGATTAACAGGGTTAGACCGGAAGAAAACCAAGAAAAGCCGGGTTAGAACGGAAGAAAACCAAGAAAAGCAGGGTTAGAGCGGAAGAAAACCAAGAAAAGCCTTATTAGAACGGAAGAAAACAAAGAAAAACGGGGTTAGAGACGAAGACAACCAAGAAAAACAGGGTTAGAGCGGATGAAAACCAAGGAAAGCCGGGTTAGAACCAAACAAAACCAAGAAAACCAGGGTTAGAGCCGATAAAAACCAAGAAAACAAGGGTTAGAGTCGAAGAAAACCAAGGAAAACAGGGTTAGAAAGGAAGAAAACCAAAGAAAGCCGGGATAGAACGGAAGAAAACCAAGAAAAACAGGGTTACACCGTAAGAAAACCAAGAAAAACAGGGTTAGAGCGTAAGAAAACCAAGAAAAGCCGAATTAGAACGGAAGAAAACCAAGAAAAACAGGGTTAGAGCCGAAAAAAACCAAGAAAAACAGGGTAAGAGCGGAAGAAAATCATGAAAAACAGGGTTAGAGCTGAATAAAACCAAGAAAAGCCGGCTTAGAACGGAAGAAAACCAAGAAAAGCGGGGTTAGAGCGGAAGAAAACAAAGAAAAACAGGGTTAGAGCCGAAAAAAACCAAGAAAAACAGGGTTAGATCGGAAGAAAACCAAGAAAAGCAGGGTTAGAGCGGAAGAAAACCAAGGAAAGCCGGGTTAGAACGGAAGAAAACCAAGAAAAACAGGGTTACACGGGAAGAAAACCAAGAAAAACAGGGTTAGAGCGGAAGAAATCCAAGAAAAGCCGGATTAGAACGGAAGAAAACCAAGAAAAACAGGGTTAGAGCCGAAAAAAACCAAGAAAAACAAGGTTAGAGCGGAAGAAAAACAAGAAAAGCAGGGTTAGATCCGGAGAAAACCAAGAAAAGCAGAGTTAGAGCGGAAGAAAACCAAGAAAAGCAGGGTTAGACCGGAAGAAAACCAAGAAAAGCAGGGTTGGAGCGGAAGAAAACCAAGAAAAGCCGGTTTAGAGTCGAAAAAAACTAAGAAAAACAGAGTTAGATCCTAAAAAAACAAGAAAAACCGGGTTAGATCCGAAAAAAACCAAGAAAAACAGGGTTAGAGCGGAAGAAAACAAGAAAAACAGGGTAACACCGGAAGAAAACCAAGAAAAGCAGGGTTAGAGCGGAAGAAAACCAAGAAAAGCCGGGTGAGAACGGAAGAAAACCAAGAAAAACGGGGTAAGAGCCGAAGAAAACCAAGAAAAACAGGGTTAGAGCCAAAAAAAATCAAGTAAACCAGGGTTAGAGCCGAAAGAAAAAAAGAAAACCAGGGTTAGATCGGAGAAAAACCAAGAAAAACAGGATTAGAAAGGAAGAAAACCAAGAAAAGCCGGGTTAGAACGGAAGAAAACCAAGAAAAACAGAGTTACACCGGAAGAAAACCAAGAAAAGCAGGGTTAGAGCGGAAGAAAACCAAGAAAAACAGGGTTATGACTATAGATAATCAAGGAAAGCCGGGTTAGAGCGGAAGAAAACCAAGAAAAACAGGGTTAGAGCGGAAGAAAACCAAGAAAAACAGGGTTATGACTATAGATAATCAAGGAAAGCCGGGTTAGAGCGGAAGAAAACCAAGAAAAACAGGGTTAGAGCAGAAGAAAACCAAGAAAAGCCGGGTTAGAACGGAAGAAAACCAAGAAAAACTGGGTTAGACCGGAAGAAAACCAAGAAAAACAGGGTTAGAAAGGAAGAAAACCAAGAAAAGCCGGATTAGAACGGAAGATATCCAAGAAAAGCAGGGTTAGATCGGAAGAAAACCAAGAAAAGCAGGGTTAGAGCGGAAGAAAACCAAGAAAAGCCGGGTTAGAGCGGAAGTAAACCAAGAAAAACAGGGTTAGAGCCGAAAAAAACCAAGAAAAAAACCCCTAACCCTAACCCTAACCCTAACCCTAACCCTAACCCTAACCCTAACCCTAACCCTAACCCTAACCCTAACCCTAACCCTAACCCTAACCCTAACCCTACTCTAGCCCTAACCCTAACCCTAACCCTAACCCTAACCCTAACCCTAACCCTAACCCTAACCCTAACCCTAACCCTAACCCTAACCCTAACCCTAACCCTAACCCTACTCTAGCCCTAACACTAACCCTAACCCTAACCCTAACCCTAACCCTAACCCTAACCCTAAACCTAACCCTAACCCTAACCCTAACCCTAACCCTAACCCTAACCCTAACCCTAACCCTAACCCTACTCTAGCCCTAACCCTAACCCTAAACCTAACCCTAACCCTAACCCCTTTTTTCTACTCTAACCCTGTTTTTCTTGGTTTTCTTCTGTTCTAACCCGGCTTTTCTCGTATTTTTTCGGCTCTAACCCTGTTTTTCTTGGTTTTCTTCCGCTCTAACCCTGTTTTTCTTGGTGTTTTTTGGCTCTAACCCTGTTTTTCTTGGTGTTTTTTCGGCTCTAACCCTGTTTTTCTTGGTTTTCTTCCGCTCTAACCCTGTTTTTCTTGTTTTTTTTCGGCTCTAACCCTGTTTTTCTTGGTTTTCTTCCTTTCTAACCCTGTTTTTCTTGGTTTTCTTCGGCTCTAACCCTGGTTTTCTTGGTTTTATTCCGCTCTAACCCTGTTTTTCTTGGTTTTCTTCGGCTCTTTCCCTGTTTTTCTTGGTTTTATCTGTTCTAACCCGGCTTTTCTTGGTTTTCTTCCGCTCTAACCCTGTTTTTCTTGGTTTTCTTCCGTTCTAAACCGGCTTTTCTTGGTTTTTTTTGGCTCTAACCCTGTTTTTCTTGGTTTTTTTCGGCTCTAACCCTGATTTTCTAGTTTTTTTTCGGATCTAACCCTGTTTTTCTTGGTTTTCTTCCGCTCTAACCCTGTTTTATTGGTTTTCTTCCACTCTAACCCCGTTTTTCTTGGGTTTTTTTCGGCTCTAAACCTGCTTTTCTTGATTTTATTCCGTTCTAACCCTGCTTTTCTTGGTTTTCTTCTGTTCTAACCCGGCTTTTCTTGTTTTTTTTCGGGTCTAAACCTGTTTTTCTTGGTTTTCTTCTGCTCTAACCCTGCTTTTTTTTGGTTTTTTTTCGGCTCTAACCCTGTTTTTCTTGGTTTTTTTTTTCGCTCTAACCCTGTATTCCTTGGTTTTCTCCGGATCTAAAAAAACCAAGAAAAACAGGGTTAGAGCCGAAAAAAACCAAGAAAAGCCAAGTTAGAACAGAAGAAAACCAAGAAAAACTGGGTTACACCGGAAGAAAACCAAGAAAAGCAGGGTTTGAGCGGAAGAAAACCAAGAAAAGCCGGGTTAGAACGGAAGAAAACCAAGAAAAACGGGGTTAGAGCCGAAGAAAACCAAGAAAAACGGGGTTGGAGCAGAAGAAAACCAAGAAAAACAGGGATAGAGCCGAAGAAAACCAAGAAAAACAGGGTTAGAGCCGGAAAAAACCAAGAAAACCAGGGTTAGAGCCAAAATAAAACAAGAAAATCAGGGTTAGATCAGAAAAAAACCAAGAATAACAGGATTAGAAATGAAGAAAACTAAGAAAAGCCGGGTTAGAACGGAAGAAAACCAAGAAAAACAGAGTTACACCGGAAGAAAACCAAGAAAAGCAGGGTTAGAACGGAATAAAAGCAAGAAAAACAGGGTAAGAACCGAAAAAAACCAATTAAAACAGGGTTAGAGCGGAAGAAAACCAAGAAAAACAAAGCTAGATCTGGAGAAAACCAAGGAAAGCAGGGTTAGAGCTGAAGAAAACCAAGAAAAGCAGGGTTAGAGCCGAAAAAATCCAAGAAAAGCCGGAGTGGAACGGAAGAAAACCAAGAAAAACATGGTTAGAGCCGAAAAAAACCAAGAAAAACAGGGTTAGAGCGGAAGAAAACCAAGAAAAACAGGGCTAGATCCGGAGAAAACCAAGGAAAGCAGGGTTAGAGCGGAAGAAAACTAAGAAAAGCAGAATTAGAGCCGAAAAAAAACAAGAAAAACAGGGTTAGAGCCGAAAAAAAACAAGAAAAGCTGGGTTAGAACGGAAGAAAACAAAGAAAAACAGGGTTAGAGCCGAAGAAAACCAAGAAAAACAGGGTTAGAGCTGAAAAAAACTAAGAAAAACAGGGTTAGAGCGAAAGAAAACCAAGAAAAGCCGGGTTAGGACTATAGAAAAGCAAGAAAAGCCGGGTTAGAGCGGAAGAAAACCAAGAAAAACAGGGTTACACCGGAAGAAAACCAAGGAAAGCCGGATTAGAACGGAAGAAAACCAAGAAAAAACGGGGTTACAGCCGAAGAAAACAAAGAAAAACAGGGTTAGAGCAGAAGAAAAGCAAGAAAAACAGGGTTACACCGTAAGAAAACCAAGAAAAACAGGGTTAGAGCGTAAGAAAACCAAGAAAAGCCGAATTAGAACGGAAGAAAACCAAGAAAAACAGGGTTAGAGCCGAAAAAAACCAAGAAAAACAGGGTAAGAGCGGAAGAAAATCATGAAAAACAGGGTTAGAGCTGAATAAAACCAAGAAAAGCCGGCTTAGAACGGAAGAAAACCAAGAAAAGCGGGGTTAGAGCGGAAGAAAACAAAGAAAAACAGGGTTAGAGCCGAAAAAAACCAAGAAAAACAGGGTTAGATCGGAAGAAAACCAAGAAAAGCAGGGTTAGAGCGGAAGAAAACCAAGGAAAGCCGGGTTAGAACGGAAGAAAACCAAGAAAAACAGGGTTACACGGGAAGAAAACCAAGAAAAACAGGGTTAGAGCCGAAAAAAACCAAGAAAAACAGGGTTAGAGCGGAAGAAAAACAAGAAAAGCAGGGTTAGATCCGGAGAAAACCAAGAAAAGCAGAGTTAGAGCGGAAGAAAACCAAGAAAAGCAGGGTTAGACCGGAAGAAAACCAAGAAAAGCAGGGTTGGAGCGGAAGAAAACCAAGAAAAGCCGGATTAGAGTCGAAAAAAACTAAGAAAAACAGAGTTAGAGCCTAAAAAAAACAAGAAAAACCGGGTTAGATCCGAAAAAAACCAAGAAAAACAGGGTTAGAGCGGAAGAAAACAAGAAAAACAGGGTAACACCGGAAGAAAACCAAGAAAAGCAGGGTTAGAGCGGAAGAAAACCAAGAAAAGCCGGGTGAGAACGGAAGAAAACCAAGAAAAACGGGGTAAGAGCCGAAGAAAACCAAGAAAAACAGGGTTAGAGCCAAAAAAAATCAAGTAAACCAGGGTTAGAGCCGAAAGAAAAAAAGAAAACCAGGGTTAGATCGGAGAAAAACCAAGAAAAACAGGATTAGAAAGGAAGAAAACCAAGAAAAGCCGGGTTAGAACGGAAGAAAACCAAGAAAAACAGAGTTACACCGGAAGAAAACCAAGAAAAGCAGGGTTAGAGCGGAAGAAAACCAAGAAAAACAGGGTTATGACTATAGATAATCAAGGAAAGCCGGGTTAGAGCGGAAGAAAACCAAGAAAAACAGGGTTAGAGCGGAAGAAAACCAAGAAAAACAGGGTTATGACTATAGATAATCAAGGAAAGCCGGGTTAGAGCGGAAGAAAACCAAGAAAAACAGGGTTAGAGCAGAAGAAAACCAAGAAAAGCCGGGTTAGAACGGAAGAAAACCAAGAAAAACTGGGTTAGACCGGAAGAAAACCAAGAAAAACAGGGTTAGAAAGGAAGAAAACCAAGAAAAGCCGGATTAGAACGGAAGATATCCAAGAAAAGCAGGGTTAGATCGGAAGAAAACCAAGAAAAGCAGGGTTAGAGCGGAAGAAAACCAAGAAAAGCCGGGTTAGAGCGGAAGTAAACCAAGAAAAACAGGGTTAGAGCCGAAAAAAACCAAGAAAAAAACCCCTAACCCTAACCCTAACCCTAACCCTAACCCTAACCCTAACCCTAACCCTAACCCTAACCCTAACCCTAACCCTAACCCTAACCCTAACCCTAACCCTAACCCTAACCCTACTCTAGCCCTAACCCTAACCCTAACCCTAACCCTAACCCTAACCCTAACCCTAACCCTAACCCTAACCCTAACCCTAACCCTAACCCTAACCCTAACCCTAACCCTACTCTAGCCCTAACACTAACCCTAACCCTAACCCTAACCCTAACCCTAACCCTAACCCTAAACCTAACCCTAACCCTAACCCTAACCCTAACCCTAACCCTAACCCTACTCTAGCCCTAACCCTAACCCTAAACCTAACCCTAACCCTAACCCCTTTTTTCTACTCTAACCCTGTTTTTCTTGGTTTTCTTCTGTTCTAACCCGGCTTTTCTCGTATTTTTTCGGCTCTAACCCTGTTTTTCTTGGTTTTCTTCCGCTCTAACCCTGTTTTTCTTGGTGTTTTTTGGCTCTAACCCTGTTTTTCTTGGTGTTTTTTCGGCTCTAACCCTGTTTTTCTTGGTTTTCTTCCGCTCTAACCCTGTTTTTCTTGTTTTTTTTCGGCTCTAACCCTGTTTTTCTTGGTTTTCTTCCTTTCTAACCCTGTTTTTCTTGGTTTTCTTCGGCTCTAACCCTGGTTTTCTTGGTTTTATTCCGCTCTAACCCTGTTTTTCTTGGTTTTCTTCGGCTCTTTCCCTGTTTTTCTTGGTTTTATCTGTTCTAACCCGGCTTTTCTTGGTTTTCTTCCGCTCTAACCCTGTTTTTCTTGGTTTTCTTCCGTTCTAAACCGGCTTTTCTTGGTTTTTTTTGGCTCTAACCCTGTTTTTCTTGGTTTTTTTCGGCTCTAACCCTGATTTTCTAGTTTTTTTTCGGATCTAACCCTGTTTTTCTTGGTTTTCTTCCGCTCTAACCCTGTTTTATTGGTTTTCTTCCACTCTAACCCCGTTTTTCTTGGGTTTTTTTCGGCTCTAAACCTGCTTTTCTTGATTTTATTCCGTTCTAACCCTGCTTTTCTTGGTTTTCTTCTGTTCTAACCCGGCTTTTCTTGGTTTTTTTCGGGTCTAAACCTGTTTTTCTTGGTTTTCTTCTGCTCTTACCCTGCTTTTTTTTGGTTTTTTTTCGGCTCTAACCCTGTTTTTCTTGGTTTTTTTTTTCGCTCTAACCCTGTATTCCTTGGTTTTCTCCGGATCTAAAAAAACCAAGAAAAACAGGGTTAGAGCCGAAAAAAACCAAGAAAAGCCAAGTTAGAACAGAAGAAAACCAAGAAAAACTGGGTTACACCGGAAGAAAACCAAGAAAAGCAGGGTTTGAGCGGAAGAAAACCAAGAAAAGCCGGGTTAGAACGGAAGAAAACCAAGAAAAACGGGGTTAGAGCCGAAGAAAACCAAGAAAAACGGGGTTGGAGCAGAAGAAAACCAAGAAAAACAGGGATAGAGCCGAAGAAAACCAAGAAAAACAGGGTTAGAGCCGGAAAAAACCAAGAAAACCAGGGTTAGAGCCAAAATAAAACAAGAAAATCAGGGTTAGATCAGAAAAAAACCAAGAATAACAGGATTAGAAATGAAGAAAACTAAGAAAAGCCGGGTTAGAACGGAAGAAAACCAAGAAAAACAGAGTTACACCGGAAGAAAACCAAGAAAAGCAGGGTTAGAACGGAATAAAAGCAAGAAAAACAGGGTAAGAACCGAAAAAAACCAATTAAAACAGGGTTAGAGCGGAAGAAAACCAAGAAAAACAAAGCTAGATCTGGAGAAAACCAAGGAAAGCAGGGTTAGAGCTGAAGAAAACCAAGAAAAGCAGGGTTAGAGCCGAAAAAATCCAAGAAAAGCCGGAGTGGAACGGAAGAAAACCAAGAAAAACATGGTTAGAGCCGAAAAAAACCAAGAAAAACAGGGTTAGAGCGGAAGAAAACCAAGAAAAACAGGGCTAGATCCGGAGAAAACCAAGGAAAGCAGGGTTAGAGCGGAAGAAAACTAAGAAAAGCAGAATTAGAGCCGAAAAAAAACAAGAAAAACAGGGTTAGAGCCGAAAAAAAACAAGAAAAGCTGGGTTAGAACGGAAGAAAACAAAGAAAAACAGGGTTAGAGCCGAAGAAAACCAAGAAAAACAGGGTTAGAGCTGAAAAAAACTAAGAAAAACAGGGTTAGAGCGAAAGAAAACCAAGAAAAGCCGGGTTAGGACTATAGAAAAGCAAGAAAAGCCGGGTTAGAGCGGAAGAAAACCAAGAAAAACAGGGTTACACCGGAAGAAAACCAAGGAAAGCCGGATTAGAACGGAAGAAAACCAAGAAAAAACGGGGTTACAGCCGAAGAAAACAAAGAAAAACAGGGTTAGAGCAGAAGAAAAGCAAGAAAAACAGGGTTACACCGTAAGAAAACCAAGAAAAACAGGGTTAGAGCGTAAGAAAACCAAGAAAAGCCGAATTAGAACGGAAGAAAACCAAGAAAAACAGGGTTAGAGCCGAAAAAAACCAAGAAAAACAGGGTAAGAGCGGAAGAAAATCATGAAAAACAGGGTTAGAGCTGAATAAAACCAAGAAAAGCCGGCTTAGAACGGAAGAAAACCAAGAAAAGCGGGGTTAGAGCGGAAGAAAACAAAGAAAAACAGGGTTAGAGCCGAAAAAAACCAAGAAAAACAGGGTTAGATCGGAAGAAAACCAAGAAAAGCAGGGTTAGAGCGGAAGAAAACCAAGGAAAGCCGGGTTAGAACGGAAGAAAACCAAGAAAAACAGGGTTACACGGGAAGAAAACCAAGAAAAACAGGGTTAGAGCCGAAAAAAACCAAGAAAAACAGGGTTAGAGCGGAAGAAAAACAAGAAAAGCAGGGTTAGATCCGGAGAAAACCAAGAAAAGCAGAGTTAGAGCGGAAGAAAACCAAGAAAAGCAGGGTTAGACCGGAAGAAAACCAAGAAAAGCAGGGTTGGAGCGGAAGAAAACCAAGAAAAGCCGGTTTAGAGTCGAAAAAAACTAAGAAAAACAGAGTTAGAGCCTAAAAAAAACAAGAAAAACCGGGTTAGATCCGAAAAAAAACAAGAAAAACAGGGTTAGAGCGGAAGAAAACAAGAAAAACAGGGTAACACCGGAAGAAAACCAAGAAAAGCAGGGTTAGAGCGGAAGAAAACCAAGAAAAGCCGGGTGAGAACGGAAGAAAACCAAGAAAAACGGGGTAAGAGCCGAAGAAAACCAAGAAAAACAGGGTTAGAGCCAAAAAAAATCAAGTAAACCAGGGTTAGAGCCGAAAGAAAAAAAGAAAACCAGGGTTAGATCGGAGAAAAACCAAGAAAAACAGGATTAGAAAGGAAGAAAACCAAGAAAAGCCGGGTTAGAACGGAAGAAAACCAAGAAAAACAGAGTTACACCGGAAGAAAACCAAGAAAAGCAGGGTTAGAGCGGAAGAAAACCAAGAAAAACAGGGTTATGACTATAGATAATCAAGGAAAGCCGGGTTAGAGCGGAAGAAAACCAAGAAAAACAGGGTTAGAGCGGAAGAAAACCAAGAAAAACAGGGTTATGACTATAGATAATCAAGGAAAGCCGGGTTAGAGCGGAAGAAAACCAAGAAAAACAGGGTTAGAGCAGAAGAAAACCAAGAAAAGCCGGGTTAGAACGGAAGAAAACCAAGAAAAACTGGGTTAGACCGGAAGAAAACCAAGAAAAACAGGGTTAGAAAGGAAGAAAACCAAGAAAAGCCGGATTAGAACGGAAGATATCCAAGAAAAGCAGGGTTAGATCGGAAGAAAACCAAGAAAAGCAGGGTTAGAGCGGAAGAAAACCAAGAAAAGCCGGGTTAGAGCGGAAGTAAACCAAGAAAAACAGGGTTAGAGCCGAAAAAAACCAAGAAAAAAACCCCTAACCCTAACCCTAACCCTAACCCTAACCCTAACCCTAACCCTAACCCTAACCCTAACCCTAACCCTAACCCTAACCCTAACCCTAACCCTAACCCTAACCCTACTCTAGCCCTAACCCTAACCCTAACCCTAACCCTAACCCTAACACTAACCCTAACCCTAACCCTAACCCTAACCCTACTCTAGCCCTAACACTAACCCTAACCCTAACCCTAACCCTAACCCTAACCCTAACCCTAAACCTAACCCTAACCCTAACCCTAACCCTAACCCTAACCCTAACCCTACTCTAGCCCTAACCCTAACCCTAAACCTAACCCTAACCCTAACCCCTTTTTTCTACTCTAACCCTGTTTTTCTTGGATTTCTTCTGTTCTAACCCGGCTTTTCTCGTATTTTTTCGGCTCTAACCCTGTTTTTCTTGGTTTTCTTCCGCTCTAACCCTGTTTTTCTTGGTGTTTTTTGGCTCTAACCCTGTTTTTCTTGGTGTTTTTTCGGCTCTAACCCTGTTTTTCTTGGTTTTCTTCCGCTCTAACCCTGTTTTTCTTGTTTTTTTTCGGCTCTAACCCTGTTTTTCTTGGTTTTCTTCCTTTCTAACCCTGTTTTTCTTGGTTTTCTTCGGCTCTAACCCTGGTTTTCTTGGTTTTATTCCGCTCTAACCCTGTTTTTCTTGGTTTTCTTCGGCTCTTTCCCTGTTTTTCTTGGTTTTATCTGTTCTAACCCGGCTTTTCTTGGTTTTCTTCCGCTCTAACCCTGTTTTTCTTGGTTTTCTTCCGTTCTAAACCGGCTTTTCTTGGTTTTTTTTGGCTCTAACCCTGTTTTTCTTGGTTTTTTTCGGCTCTAACCCTGATTTTCTAGTTTTTTTTCGGATCTAACCCTGTTTTTCTTGGTTTTCTTCCGCTCTAACCCTGTTTTATTGGTTTTCTTCCGCTCTAACCCCGTTTTTCTTGGGTTTTTTTCGGCTCTAAACCTGCTTTTCTTGATTTTATTCCGTTCTAACCCTGCTTTTCTTGGTTTTCTTCCGTTCTAACCCGGCTTTTCTTGGTTTTTTTCGGGTCTAAACCTGTTTTTCTTGGTTTTCTTCTGCTCTAACCCTGCTTTTTTTTGGTTTTTTTTCGGCTCTAACCCTGTTTTTCTTGGTTTTTTTTTTCGCTCTAACCCTGTATTCCTTGGTTTTCTCCGGATCTAAAAAAACCAAGAAAAACAGGGTTAGAGCCGAAAAAAACCAAGAAAAGCCAAGTTAGAACAGAAGAAAACCAAGAAAAACTGGGTTACACCGGAAGAAAACCAAGAAAAGCAGGGTTTGAGCGGAAGAAAACCAAGAAAAGCCGGGTTAGAACGGAAGAAAACCAAGAAAAACGGGGTTAGAGCCGAAGAAAACCAAGAAAAACGGGGTTGGAGCAGAAGAAAACCAAGAAAAACAGGGATAGAGCCGAAGAAAACCAAGAAAAACAGGGTTAGAGCCAGAAAAAACCAAGAAAACCAGGGTTAGAGCCAAAATAAAACAAGAAAATCAGGGTTAGATCAGAAAAAAACCAAGAATAACAGGATTAGAAATGAAGAAAACTAAGAAAAGCCTGGTTAGAACGGAAGAAAACCAAGAAAAACAGAGTTACACCGGAAGAAAACCAAGAAAAGCAGGGTTAGAACGGAATAAAAGCAAGAAAAACAGGGTAAGAACCGAAAAAAACCAATTAAAACAGGGTTAGAGCGGAAGAAAACCAAGAAAAACAAAGCTAGATCTGGAGAAAACCAAGGAAAGCAGGGTTAGAGCTGAAGAAAACCAAGAAAAGCAGGGTTAGAGCCGAAAAAATCCAAGAAAAGCCGGAGTGGAACGGAAGAAAACCAAGAAAAACATGGTTAGAGCCGAAAAAAACCAAGAAAAACAGGGTTAGAGCGGAAGAAAACCAAGAAAAACAGGGTTATGACTATAGATAATCAAGGAAAGCCGGGTTAGAGCGGAAGAAAACCAAGAAAAACAGGGTTAGAGCAGAAGAAAACCAAGAAAAGCCGGGTTAGAACGGAAGAAAACCAAGAAAAACTGGGTTAGACCGGAAGAAAACCAAGAAAAACAGGGTTAGAAAGGAAGAAAACCAAGAAAAGCCGGATTAGAACGGAAGATATCCAAGAAAAGCAGGGTTAGATCGGAAGAAAACCAAGAAAAGCAGGGTTAGAGCGGAAGAAAACCAAGAAAAGCCGGGTTAGAGCGGAAGTAAACCAAGAAAAACAGGGTTAGAGCCGAAAAAAACCAAGAAAAAAACCCCTAACCCTAACCCTAACCCTAACCCTAACCCTAACCCTAACCCTAACCCTAACCCTAACCCTAACCCTAACCCTAACCCTAACCCTAACCCTAACCCTAACCCTAACCCTAACCCTACTCTAGCCCTAACCCTAACCCTAACCCTAACCCTAACCCTAACCCTAACCCTAACCCTAACCCTAACCCTAACCCTAACCCTAACCCTAACCCTAACCCTAACCCTAACCCTAACCCTACTCTAGCCCTAACACTAACCCTAACCCTAACCCTAACCCTAACCCTAACCCTAACCCTAAACCTAACCCTAACCCTAACCCTAACCCTAACCCTAACCCTAACCCTACTCTAGCCCTAACCCTAACCCTAAACCTAACCCTAACCCTAACCCCTTTTTTCTACTCTAACCCTGTTTTTCTTGGTTTTCTTCTGTTCTAACCCGGCTTTTCTCGTATTTTTTCGGCTCTAACCCTGTTTTTCTTGGTTTTCTTCCGCTCTAACCCTGTTTTTCTTGGTGTTTTTTGGCTCTAACCCTGTTTTTCTTGGTGTTTTTTCGGCTCTAACCCTGTTTTTCTTGGTTTTCTTCCGCTCTAACCCTGTTTTTCTTGTTTTTTTTCGGCTCTAACCCTGTTTTTCTTGGTTTTCTTCCTTTCTAACCCTGTTTTTCTTGGTTTTCTTCGGCTCTAACCCTGGTTTTCTTGGTTTTATTCCGCTCTAACCCTGTTTTTCTTGGTTTTCTTCGGCTCTTTCCCTGTTTTTCTTGGTTTTATCTGTTCTAACCCGGCTTTTCTTGGTTTTCTTCCGCTCTAACCCTGTTTTTCTTGGTTTTCTTCCGTTCTAAACCGGCTTTTCTTGGTTTTTTTTGGCTCTAACCCTGTTTTTCTTGGTTTTTTTCGGCTCTAACCCTGATTTTCTAGTTTTTTTTCGGATCTAACCCTGTTTTTCTTGGTTTTCTTCCGCTCTAACCCTGTTTTATTGGTTTTCTTCCGCTCTAACCCCGTTTTTCTTGGGTTTTTTTCGGCTCTAAACCTGCTTTTCTTGATTTTATTCCGTTCTAACCCTGCTTTTCTTGGTTTTCTTCCGTTCTAACCCGGCTTTTCTTGGTTTTTTTCGGGTCTAAACCTGTTTTTCTTGGTTTTCTTCTGCTCTAACCCTGCTTTTTTTTGGTTTTTTTTCGGCTCTAACCCTGTTTTTCTTGGTTTTTTTTTTCGCTCTAACCCTGTATTCCTTGGTTTTCTCCGGATCTAAAAAAACCAAGAAAAACAGGGTTAGAGCCGAAAAAAACCAAGAAAAGCCAAGTTAGAACAGAAGAAAACCAAGAAAAACTGGGTTACACCGGAAGAAAACCAAGAAAAGCAGGGTTTGAGCGGAAGAAAACCAAGAAAAGCCGGGTTAGAACGGAAGAAAACCAAGAAAAACGGGGTTAGAGCCGAAGAAAACCAAGAAAAACGGGGTTGGAGCAGAAGAAAACCAAGAAAAACAGGGATAGAGCCGAAGAAAACCAAGAAAAACAGGGTTAGAGCCAGAAAAAACCAAGAAAACCAGGGTTAGAGCCAAAATAAAACAAGAAAATCAGGGTTAGATCAGAAAAAAACCAAGAATAACAGGATTAGAAATGAAGAAAACTAAGAAAAGCCTGGTTAGAACGGAAGAAAACCAAGAAAAACAGAGTTACACCGGAAGAAAACCAAGAAAAGCAGGGTTAGAACGGAATAAAAGCAAGAAAAACAGGGTAAGAACCGAAAAAAACCAATTAAAACAGGGTTAGAGCGGAAGAAAACCAAGAAAAACAAAGCTAGATCTGGAGAAAACCAAGGAAAGCAGGGTTAGAGCTGAAGAAAACCAAGAAAAGCAGGGTTAGAGCCGAAAAAATCCAAGAAAAGCCGGAGTGGAACGGAAGAAAACCAAGAAAAACATGGTTAGAGCCGAAAAAAACCAAGAAAAACAGGGTTAGAGCGGAAGAAAACCAAGAAAAACAGGGCTAGATCCGGAGAAAACCAAGGAAAGCAGGGTTAGAGCGGAAGAAAACTAAGAAAAGCAGAATTAGAGCCGAAAAAAAACAAGAAAAACAGGGTTAGAGCCGAAAAAAAACAAGAAAAGCTGGGTTAGAACGGAAGAAAACCAAGAAAAACAGGGTTAGAGCTGAAAAAAACTAAGAAAAACAGGGTTAGAGCGAAAGAAAACCAAGAAAAGCCGGGTTAGGACTATAGAAAAGCAAGAAAAGCCGGGTTAGAGCGGAAGAAAACCAAGAAAAACAGGGTTACACCGGAAGAAAACCAAGGAAAGCCGGATTAGAACGGAAGAAAACCAAGAAAAAACGGGGTTACAGCCGAAGAAAACAAAGAAAAACAGGGTTAGAGCAGAAGAAAAGCAAGAAAAACAGGGTTAGAGCCGAAAAAAAAAAAGAAAAACAGGGTTAGAGCCGCAAAAAAACAAGAAAAACAGGGTTAGATCAGACGAAAACCAAGAAAAGCAGGGTTAGAGCGAAAGAAAACCAAGAAAAGCCGGGTTAGAAGAGAAGAAAACCAAGAAAAACAGGGTTAGAGCTGAAAAAAACCAAGAAAAACAGGGTTAGAGCCGGAAAACACCAAGAAAAACAGGGTTAGAGCCAAAGAAAACCAAGAAAAGCCGGGTTGGAACGGAAGAAAAGCAAGAAAAACAGGGTCAGACCGGAAGAAACCCAAGAAAAGCAGGGTTAGAGCCGAAAGAAACCAAGAAAAGCCGGGTTAGAACGGAAGAAAACCAAGAGAAACAGGGTTAGAGCCGAAGAGTACCAAGAAAAAAAGGGTTAGAGCGGAAGAAAACCAAGAAAAACAGGGATAGAGCCGAAAAAAACCAAGAAAAACAGGGTTAGAGCGGAAGAAAACCAAGAAAAACAGTGTTAGAGCGGAAGAAAACCAAGAAAAACAGGGCTAGATCCGGAGAAAACCAAGGAAAGCAGGGTTAGAGCGGAAGAAAACCAAGAAAAACATGGTTAGAGCCGAAAAAAACCAAGAAAAACAGGGTTAGACCGGAAGAAAACCAAGAAAAGCCAGGTTAGAACAGAAGAAAACCAAGAAAAACAGGGTTAGAGCGGAAGAAAACCAAGAAAAGCCGGGTTAGAACGGAAGAAAACCAAGAAAAACAGGGTTAGAGACGAAGAAAACCAAGAAAAACAGGGTTAGAGCCGAAGAAAACCAAGAAAAGCTGGGTTAGAACCAAAAAAAACCAAGAAAAACAGGGTTAGAGCCGATAAAAACCAAGAAAACCAGGGTTTGAGTCGAAGAAAACCAAGGAAAACAGGGTTACAAAGGAAGAAAACCAAGGAAAGCCGGGTTTGAACGGAAGAAAACCAAGAAAAACAGGGTTACACCGGAAGAAAACCAAGAAAAACAGGGTTAGAGCGGAAGGAAACCAAGAGAAGCCGGATTAGAACGGAAGAAAACCAAGAAAAACAGGGTTAGAGCCGAAAAAAACCAAGGAAAGCAGGGTTACAGCGGAAGAAAACCAAGAAAAGAAGGGTTAGACCGGAAGAAAACCAAGAAAAGCAAAGTTTGAGCGGAAGAAAACCAAGAAAAGCCGGTTTAGAGCCGAAAAAAACCAAGAAAAACAGGGTTAGAGCCGAAAAACCAAGAAAAACAGGGTTAGATCCGAAAAAAACCAAGAAAAACAGAGTTATACCGGAAGAAAACAAAGAAAAGCAGGGTTAGAGCCAAAATAAAACAAGAAAACCAGGGTTAGATCAGAAAAAAACCAAGAATAACAGGATTAGAAATGAAGAAAACTAAGAAAAGCCGGGTTAGAACGGAAGAAAACCAAGAAAAACAGAGTTACACCGGAAGAAAACCAAGAAAAGCAGGGTTAGAACGGAATAAAAGCAAGAAAAACAGGGTAAGAACCGAAAAAAACCAATTAAAACAGGGTTAGAGCGGAAGAAAACCAAGAAAAACAAAGCTAGATCTGGAGAAAACCAAGGAAAGCAGGGTTAGAGCTGAAGAAAACCAAGAAAAGCAGGGTTAGAGCCGAAAAAATCCAAGAAAAGCCGGAGTGGAACGGAAGAAAACCAAGAAAAACATGGTTAGAGCCGAAAAAAACCAAGAAAAACAGGGTTAGAGCGGAAGAAAACCAAGAAAAACAGGGCTAGATCCGGAGAAAACCAAGGAAAGCAGGGTTAGAGCGGAAGAAAACTAAGAAAAGCAGAATTAGAGCCGAAAAAAAACAAGAAAAACAGGGTTAGAGCCGAAAAAAAACAAGAAAAGCTGGGTTAGAACGGAAGAAAACAAAGAAAGACAGGGTTAGAGCCGAAGAAAACCAAGAAAAACAGGGTTAGAGCTGAAAAAAACTAAGAAAAACAGGGTTAGAGCGAAGGAAAACCAAGAAAAGCCGGGTTAGGACTATAGAAAAGCAAGAAAAGCCGGGTTAGAGCGGAAGAAAACCAAGAAAAACAGGGTTACACCGGAAGAAAACCAAGGAAAGCCGGATTAGAACGGAAGAAAACCAAGAAAAAACGGGGTTACAGCCGAAGAAAACAAAGAAAAACAGGGTTAGAGCAGAAGAAAAGCAAGAAAAACAGGGTTAGAGCCGAAAAAAACCAAGAAAAACAGGGTTAGAGCCGCAAAAAAACAAGAAAAACAGGGTTAGATCAGACGAAAACCAAGAAAAGCAGGGTTAGAGCGAAAGAAAACCAAGAAAAGCCGGGTTAGAAGAGAAGAAAACCAAGAAAAACAGGGTTAGAGCTGAAAAAAACCAAGAAAAACAGGGTTAGAGCCGGAAAACACCAAAAAAAACAGGGTTAGAGCCAAAGAAAACCAAGAAAAGCCGGGTTGGAACGGAAGAAAAGCAAGAAAAACAGGGTCAGACCGGAAGAAACCCAAGAAAAGCAGGGTTAGAGCCGAAAGAAACCAAGAAAAGCCGGGTTAGAACGGAAGAAAACCAAGAGAAACAGGGTTAGAGCCGAAGAGAACCAAGAAAAAAAGGGTTAGAGCGGAAGAAAACCAAGAAAAACAGGGT
Source organism: Coturnix japonica (assembly GCF_054131305.1). NCBI lineage: Eukaryota > Metazoa > Chordata > Aves > Galliformes > Phasianidae > Coturnix > Coturnix japonica. The sequence continues at coordinate 3,410,234 of NW_028188946.1, forward strand.
TAGAGCCGAAAAAAACCAAGAAAAACAGGGTTAGAGCGGAAGAAAACCAAGAAAAACAGTGTTAGAGCGGAAGAAAACCAAGAAAAACAGGGCTAGATCCGGAGAAAACCAAGGAAAGCAGGGTTAGAGCGGAAGAAAACCAAGAAAAACATGGTTAGAGCCGAAAAAAACCAAGAAAAACAGGGTTAGACCGGAAGAAAACCAAGAAAAGCCAGGTTAGAACAGAAGAAAACCAAGAAAAACAGGGTTAGAGCGGAAGAAAACCAAGAAAAGCCGGGTTAGAACGGAAGAAAACCAAGAAAAACAGGGTTAGAGACGAAGAAAACCAAGAAAAACAGGGTTAGAGCCGAAGAAAACCAAGAAAAGCTGGGTTAGAACCAAAAAAAACCAAGAAAAACAGGGTTAGAGCCGATAAAAACCAAGAAAACCAGGGTTTGAGTCGAAGAAAACCAAGGAAAACAGGGTTACAAAGGAAGAAAACCAAGGAAAGCCGGGTTAGAACAGAAGAAAACCAAGAAAAACAGGGTTACACCGGAAGAAAACCAAGAAAAACAGGGTTAGAGCGGAAGAAAACCAAGAGAAGCCGGATTAGAACGGAAGAAAACCAAGAAAAACAGGGTTAGAGCCGAAAAAAACCAAGGAAAGCAGGGTTACAGCGGAAGAAAACCAAGAAAAGAAGGGTTAGACCGGAAGAAAACCAAGAAAAGCAAAGTTTGAGCGGAAGAAAACCAAGAAAAGCCGGTTTAGAGCCGAAAAAAACCAAGAAAAACAGGGTTAGAGCCGAAAAACCAAGAAAAACAGGGTTAGATCCGAAAAAAACCAAGAAAAACAGGGTTAGAGCGGAAGAAAACCAAGAAAAACAGAGTTATACCGGAAGAAAACAAAGAAAAGCAGGGTTAGAGCAGAAGAAAACCAAGAAAAACAGGGTTAGGACAATAGAAAAGCAAGAAAAGCCGGGTTAGACCGGAAGAAAACCAAGAAAAACAGGGTTTGGGCAGAAGAAAACCAAGGAAAGCCGGGTTAGAACGGAAGAAAACCAAGAAAAACTGGGTTAGACCGGAAGAAAACCAAGAAAAACAGGGTTAGAGCCGAAGAAAACCAAGAAAAGCCGGATTAGAACGGAAGAAAACCAAGAAAAACGGGGTTAGAGCCGAAGAAAACCAAGAAAAGCAGGGTTAGAGCGCAAGAAAAGCAAGAAAAACAGGGTTAGAGCCGAAAAAAACCAAGAAAAACAGGGTTAGAGCCGAAAAAAACCAAGAAAAACAGGGTTAGAGTTGAAAAAAACCAAGAAAAGCCGGGTTAGAACAGAAGAAAACCAAGGAAAACAGGGTTAGAGCCGAAAAAAACCAAGAAAAACAGGGTTAGAGCCGGAAAAAACCAAGAAATACAGGGTTAGAGCTGAAAAAAACCAAGAAAAGCTGGGTTAGAACGGAAGAAAACCAAGAAAAACAGGGTTAGACCGGAAGAAAACCAAGAAAAGCAGGGTTAGAGCCGAAAGAAACCAAGAAAAGCCGGGTTAGAACGGAAGACAACCAAGAAAAACACGGTTAGAGCCGAAGAGAACCAAGAAAAACTGGGTTAGAGCGGAAGAAAACCATGCAAAACAGGGTTAGAGCCGAAAAAAACCAAGAAAAACAGGGTTAGAGCCGAAAAAACCCAAGAAAAACAGGGTTATAGCCGAAAAAAAACAAGAAAAACAGGGTTAGACCGAAAGAAAACCAAGAAAAGCCGGGTTAGAGCTGAAAAAAACCAAGAAAAGCTGGGTTGGAACGGAAGAAAACCAAGAAAAACAGGGTTAGACCGGAAGAAAACCAAGAAAAGCAGGGTTAGAGCCGAAAGAAACTAAGAAAAGCCGGGTTAGAACGGAAGAAAACCAAGAAAAACAGGGTTAGAGCCGAAGAGAACCAAGAAAAACAGGGTTAGAGCGGAAGAAAACCATGAAAAACAGGGTTAGAGCCGAAAAAAACCAAGAAAAAGAGGGTTAGAGCCGAAAAAACCCAAGAAAAACAGGGTTAAAGCCGAAATAAAACCAAGAAAAACAGGGTTAGACCGGAAGAAAACCAAGAAAAACAGGGTTAGAGCCGAAAAAAACCAAGATTAACAGGGTTAGACTGGAAGAAAACCAAGAAAAGCCGGGTTAGAACGGAAGAAAACCAAGAAAAGCAGGGTTAGAGCGGAAGAAAACCAAGAAAAGCCGTATTAGAACGGAAGAAAACCAAGAAAAACGGGGTTAGAGACGAAGACAACCAAGAAAAACAGGGTTAGAGCGGATGAAAACCAAGAAAAGCCGGGTTAGAACCAAACAAAACCAAGAAAACCAGGGTTAGAGCCGATAAAAACCAAGAAAACAAGGGTTAGAGTCGAAGAAAACCAAGGAAAACAGGGTTAGAAAGGAAGAAAACCAAAGAAAGCCGGGATAGAACGGAAGAAAACCAAGAAAAACAGGGTTACACCGTAAGAAAACCAAGAAAAACAGGGTTAGAGCGTAAGAAAACCAAGAAAAGCCGAATTAGAACGGTAGAAAACCAAGAAAAACAGGGTTAGAGCCGAAAAAAAACAAGAAAAACAGGGTAAGAGCGGAAGAAAATCATGAAAAACAGGGTTAGAGCTGAATAAAACCAAGAAAAGCCGGCTTGGAACGGAAGAAAACCAAGAAAAACGGGGTTAGAGACGTAAAAAACCAAGAAAAACAGGGTTAGAGCCAAAAAAAACCAAGAAAAGCTGGGTTAGAATGGAAGAAAACCAAGAAAAACAGGGTTAGAACGGAAGAAAACCAAGAAAAACAGGGTTTGAGCGGAAGAAAACCAAGGAAAGCCGGGTTAGAACGGAAGAAAACAAAGAAAAACAGGGTTACACGGGAAGAAAACCAAGAAAAACAGGGTTAGAGCGGAAGAAATCCAAGAAAAGCCGGATTAGAACGGAAGAAAACCAAGAAAAACAGGGTTAGAGCCGAAAAAAACCAAGAAAAACAGGGTTAGAGCGGAAGAAAAACAAGAAAAGCAGGGTTAGATCCGGAGAAAACCAAGAAAAGCAGAGTTAGAGCGGAAGAAAACCAAGAAAAGCAGGGTTAGACCGGAAGAAAACCAAGAAAAGCAGGGTTGGAGCGGAAGAAAACCAAGAAAAGCCGGTTTAGAGTCGAAAAAAACTAAGAAAAACAGAGTTAGAGCCTAAAAAAAACAAGAAAAATCGGGTTAGATCCGAAAAAAACCAAGAAAAACAGGGTTAGAGCGGAAGAAAACAAGAAAAACAGGGTAACACCGGAAGAAAACCAAGAAAAGCAGGGTTAGAGCGGAAGAAAACCAAGAAAAGCCGGGTGAGAACGGAAGAAAACCAAGAAAAACGGGGTAAGAGCCGAAGAAAACCAAGAAAAACAGGGTTAGAGCCAAAAAAAATCAAGTAAACCAGGGTTAGAGCCGAAAAAAAAAAAGAAAACAAGGGTTAGATCGGAGAAAAACCAAGAAAAACAGGATTAGAAAGGAAGAAAACCAAGAAAAGCCGGGTTAGAACGGAAGAAAACCAAGAAAAACAGAGTTACACCGGAAGAAAACCAAGAAAAGCAGGGTTAGAGCGGAAGAAAACCAAGAAAAACAGGGTTATGACTATAGATAATCAAGGAAAGCCGGGTTAGAGCGGAAGAAAACCAAGAAAAAGCTGTGTTAGAGCAGAAGAAAACCAAGAAAAGCCGGGTTAGAACGGAAGAAAACCAAGAAAAACTGGGTTAGACCGGAAGAAAACAAAGAAAAACAGGGTTAGAAAGGAAGAAAACCAAGAAAAGCCGGATTAGAACGGAAGATATCCAAGAAAAGCAGGGTTAGATCGGAAGAAAACCAAGAAAAGCAAGGTTAGAGCGGAAGAAAACCAAGAAAAGCCGGGATAGAGCCGAAAAAAACCAAGAAAAACAGGGTTAGAGCCAAAAAAACCCAAGAAAAACAGGGTTAGAGTTGAAAAAAACCAAGAGAAGCCGGGTTAGAACAGAAGAAAACCAAGAAAAACAGGGTTAGAGCCGAAAAAAAACAAAGAAAAGCCGTGTTAGAACGGAAGAAAACCAAGAAAAACAGGGTTAGAGCCGAAAAAAAACAAGAAAAGCCGGGTTAGAACGGAAGAAAACCAAGAAAAACAGGGTTACACCGGAAGAAAACCAAGAAAAACAGGGTTAGAGCGGAAGAAATCCAAGAAAAGCCGGATTAGAACGGAAGAAATCCAAGAAAAACAGGGTTAGAGCCGAAAAAAACCAAGAAAAAAAGGGTTAGAGCGGAAGAAAAACAAGAAAAACAGGGTTAGATCCGGAGAAAACCAAGGAAAGCAGGGTTAGAGCGGAAGAAAACCAAGAAAAGCAGGGTTAGACCGGAAGAAAACCAAGAAAAGCAGGGTTGGAGCGGAAGAAAACCAAGAAAAGCCGGTTTAGAGCCGAAAAAAAACAAGAAAAACAGGGTTAGATCCGAAAAAAACCAAGAAAAACAGGGTTAGAGCGGAAGAAAACCAAGAAAAACAGGGTAACACCGGAAGAAAACCAAGAAAAGCAGGGTTAGATCGGAAGAAAACCAAGAAAAGCCGGGTTAGAACGGAAGAAAACCATGAAAAACGGGGTTAGAGCCGAAGAAAACCAAGAAAAACAGGGTTAGAGCCAAAAAAAATCAAGAAAACCAGGGTTAGAGCCGAAAAGAAAAGAAAACCAGGGTTAGATCGGAGAAAAACCAAGAAAAACAGGATTAGAAAGGAAGAAAACCAAGAAAAGCCGGGTTAGAACGGAAGAAAACCAAGAAAAACAGAGTTACACCGGAAGAAAACCAAGAAAAGCAGGGTTAGAGCGGAAGAAAACCAAGAAAACAGGGTTAGGACTATAGAAAATCAAGAAAAGCCGGGTTAGAGCGGAAGAAAACCAAGAAAAACAGGGTTAGAGCAGAAGAAAACCAAGAAAAGCCGTGTTAGAACGGAAGAAAACCAAGAAAAACGGGGTTAGACCGGAAGAAAACCAAGAAAAACAGGGTTAGAAAGGAAGAAAACCAAGAAAAGCCGGATTGGAACGGAAGAAAACCAAGAAAAACGGGGTTAGAGCCGATGAAAACCACGAAAAACAGGGTTAGATCGGAAGAAAACCAAGAAAAGCAGGGTTAGAGCAGAAGAAAACCAAGTAAAACAGGGATAGAGCCGAAAAAAACCAAGAAAAACAGGGTTAGAGCCGAAAAAAAACAAGAAAAACAGGGTTAGAGTTGAAAAAAACCAAGAGAAGCCGGGTTAGAACAGAAGAAAACCAAGAAAAACAGGGTTAGAGCCGAAAAAAAACCAAGAAAAACATGGTTAGAGCCGGAAAACACCAAGAAAAACAGGGTAAGAGCCGAAAAAAACCAAGAAAAGCTGGGTTAGAACGGAAGAAAACCAAGAAAAACAGGGTTGGAGCAGAAGAAAACCAAGAAAAGCAGGGTTAGAGCCGAAAGAAACCAAGAAAAGCCGGGTTAGAACGGAAGACAACCAAGAAAAACACGGTTAGAGCCGAAGAGAACCAAGAAAAACAGGGTTAGAGCGGAAGAAAACCATGAAAAACAGGGTTAGAGTCGAAGAAAACCAAGAAAAACGGGGTTATAGCCGAAAAAAAACAAGAAAAGCCGGGTTAGAACGGAAGAAAACCAAGAAAAACAGGGTTAGAGCCGAAAAAAACCAAGAAAAGCCGGGTTAGAACGGAAGAAAACCAAGAAAAACAGGGTTACATCGGAAGAAAACCAAGAAAAACAGGGTTAGAGCGGAAGAAATCCAAGAAAAGCCGGATTAGAACGGAAGAAATCCAAGAAAAGCCGGATTAGAACGGAAGAAAACCAAGAAAAACAGGGTTAGAGCGGAAGAAAAACAAGAAAAGCAGGGTTAGATCCGGAGAAAACCAAGAAAAGCAGAGTTAGACCGGAAGAAAACCAAGAAAAGCAGGGTTAGAGCGGAAGAAAACCAAGAAAAGCCGGTTTAGAGCCGAAAAAAACTAAGAAAAACAGAGTTAGAGCCGAAAAAAACCAAGAAAAACAGGGTAAGATCCGAAAAAAACCAAGAAAAACAGGGTTAGATCCGAAAAAACCCAAGAAAAACAGGGTTATAGCCGAAAAATAAACAAGAAAAACAGGGTTAGACCGGAAGAAAACCAAGAAAAGCCGGGTTAGAGCTGAAAAAAACCAAGAAAAGCTGGGTTAGAACGGAAGAAAACCAAGAAAAACAGGGTTAGACCGGAAGAAAACCAAGAAAAGCAGGGTTAGAGCCGAAAGAAACCAAAAAAAGCCGGGTTAGAACGGAAGACAACCAAGAAAAACACGGTTAGAGCCGAAGAGAACCAAGAAAAACAGGGTTAGAGCGGAAGAAAACCATGAAAAACAGGGTTAGAGCCGAAAAAAACCAAGAAAAACAGGGTTAGAGCCGAAAAAACCCAAAAAAAACAGGGTTATAGCCGAAAAAAAACAAGAAAAACAGGGTTAGACCGGAAGAAAACCAAGAAAAACAGGGTTAGAGCCGAAAAAAACCAAGATTAACAGGGTTAGACCGGAAGAAAACCAAGAAAAGCCGGGTTAGAACGGAAGAAAACCAAGAAAAGCAGGGTTAGAGCGGAAGAAAACCAAGAAAAGCCGTATTAGAACGGAAGAAAACCAAGAAAAACGGGGTTAGAGACGAAAAAAACCAAGAAAAACAGGGTTAGAGCGGATGAAAACCAAGAAAAGCCGGGTTAGAACCAAACAAAACCAAGAAAACCAGGGTTAGAGCCGATAAAAACCAAGAAAACAAGGGTTAGAGTCGAAGAAAACCAAGGAAAACAGGGTTAGAAAGGAAGAAAACCAAAGAAAGCCGGGATAGAACGGAAGAAAACCAAGATAAACAGGGTTGCACCGTAAGAAAACCAAGAAAAACAGGGTTAGAGCGTAAGAAAACCAAGAAAAGCCGGATTAGAACGGAAGAAAACCAAGAAAAACAGGGATAGAGCCGAAAAAAGCCAAGAAAAACAGGGTTAGAGCGGAAGAAAATCAAGAAAAACAGGGTTAGAGCTGAATAAAACCAAGAAAAGCCGGCTTAGAACGGAAGAAAACCAAGAAAAACGGGGTTAGAGCCGAAGAAAACCAAGAAAAACAGGGTTAGAGCGGAAGAAAACCAAGAAAAACAGTTTTAGAGCCGTAAAAAACCAAGAAAAACTGGGTTAGAGCCAAAAAAAACCAAGAAAAGCTGGGTTAGAATGGAAGAAAACCAAGAAAAACAGGGTTAGACTGGAAGAAAACCAAGAAAAACAGGGTTTGAACGGAAGAAAACCAAGAATAGCCGGGTTAGAACGGAAGAAAACCAAGAAAAACAGGGTTACACCGGAAGAAAACCAAGAAAAACAGGGTTAGAGCGGAAGAAATCCAAGAAAAGCCGGATTAGAACGGAAGAAAACCAAGAAAAACAGGGTTAGAGCCGAAAAAAACCAAGAAGAACAGGGTTAGAGCGGAAGAAAAACAAGAAAAACAGGGTTAGATCCGGAGAAAACCAAGAAAAGCAGAGTTAGAGCGGAAGAAAACCAAGAAAAGCAGGGTTAGACCGGAAGAAAACCAAGAAAAGCAGGGTTGGAGCGGAAGAAAACCAAGAAAAGCCGGTTTAGAGTCGAAAAAAACTAAGAAAAACAGAGTTAGAGCCGAAAAAAAACAAGAAAAACCGGGTTAGATCCGAAAAAAACCAAGAAAAACAAGGTAAGAGCGGAAGAAAACAAGAAAAACAGGGTAACACCAGAAGAAAACCAAGAAAAGCAGGGTTAGAGCGGAAGAAAACCAAGAAAAGCCGGGTGAGAACGGAAGAAAACCAAGAAAAACGGGGTAAGAGCCGAAGAAAACCAAGAAAAACAGGGTTAGAGCCAAAAAAAATCAAGTAAACCAGGGTTAGAGCCGAAAAAAAAAAAGAAAACCAGGGCTAGATCGGAGAAAAACCAAGAAAAACAGGATTAGAAAGAAAGAAAACCAAGAAAAGCCGGGTTAGAACGGAAGAAAACCAAGAAAAACAGAGTTACACCGGAAGAAAACCAAGAAAAGCAGGGTTAGAGCGGAAGAAAACCAAGAAAAACAGGGTTATGACTATAGAAAATAAAGGAAAGCCGGGTTAGAGCGGAAGAAAACCAAGAAAAACAGGGTTAGAGCAGAAGAAAACCAAGAAAAGCCGGGTTAGAACGGAAGAAAACCAAGAAAAACTGGGTTAGACCGGAAGAAAACCAAGAAAAACAGGGTTAGAAAGGAAGAAAACCAAGAAAAGCCGGATTAGAACGGAAGAAAACCAAGAAAAGCAGGGTTAGAGCCGAAGAAAACCAAGAAAAGCGGGGTTAGAGCGGAAGAAAACAAAGAAAAACAGGGTTAGAGCCGAAAAAAACCAAGAAAAACAGGGTTAGATCGGAAGAAAACCAAGAAAAGCAGGGTTAGAGCGGAAGAAAACCAAGAAAAACAGGGTTAGAGCCGAAAAAAACCAAGAAAAACAGGGTTAGAGCGGAAGAAAAACAAGAAAAACAGGGTTAGATCCGGAGAAAACCAAGGAAAGCAGGGTAAGAGCGGAAGAAAACCAAGAAAAGCAGGGTTAGACCGGAAGAAAACCAAGAAAAGCAGGGTTAGAGCGGAAGAAAACCAAGAAAAGCCGGTTTAGAGCCGAAAAAAACTAAGAAAAACAGAGTTAGAGCCGAAAGAAACCAAGAAAAACAGGGTTAGATCCGAAAAAAACCAAGAAAAACAGGGTTAGAGCGGAAGAAAACCAAGAAAAACAGGGTAACACCGGAAGAAAACCAAGAAAAGCCGGGTTAGAGCAGAAGATAACCAAGAAAAGCCGGGTTAGAACGGAAGAAAACCAAGAAAAACGGGGTTAGAGCCGAAGAAAACCAAGAAAAACAGGGTTAGAGCCAAAAAAAATCAAGAAAACCAGGGTTAGAGCCGAAAGAAAACAAGAAAACCAGGGTTAGATCGGAGAAAAACCAAGAAAAACAGGATTAGAAAGGAAGAAAACCAAGAAAAGCCGGGTTAGAACGGAAGAAAACCAAGAAAAACAGAGTTACACCGGAAGAAAACCAAGAAAAGCAGGGTTAGAGCGGAAGAAAACCAAGAAAAACAGGGTTAGGACTATAGAAAATCAAGAAAAGCCAAGTTAGAGCGGAAGAAAACCAAGAAAAACAGGGTTAGAGCAGAAGAAAACCAAGAAAAGCCGTGTTAGAACGGAAGAAAACCAAGAAAAACGGGGTTATACCGGAAGAAAACCAAGAAAAACAGGGTTAGAAAGGAAGAAAACCAAGAAAAGCCGGATTAGAACGGAAGAAAACCAAGAAAAACGGGGTTAGAGCCGATGAAAACCAAGAAAAGCAGGGTTAGAGCGGAAAAAAACCAAGAAAAACAGGGTTAGAGCCGAAAAAAAACAAGAAAAACAGGGTTAGATCGGAAGAAAACCAAGAAAAGCAGGGTTAGAGCAGAAGAAAACCAAGAAAAACAGGGATAGAGCCGAAAAAAAACAAGAAAAACAGGGTTAGAGCCGAAAAAAAACAAGAAAAACAGGGTTAGAGTTGAAAAAAACCAAGAGAAGCCGGGTTAGAACAGAAGAAAACCAAGAAAAACAGGGTTAGAGTTGAAAAAAAACCAAGAAAAACAGGGTTAGAGCCGGAAAACACCAAGAAAAACAGGGTTAGAGCCGAAAAAAACCAAGAAAAGCTGGGTTAGAACGGAAGAAAACCAAGAAAAACAGGGTTGGAGCAGAAGAAAACCAAGAAAAGCCGGGTTAGAGCCGAAAGAAACCAAGAAAAACAGGGTTAGAGCGGAAGAAAACCATGAAAAACAGGGTTAGAGTCGAAGAAAACCAAGAAAAACAGGGTTATAGCCGAAAAAAAACAAGAAAAGCCGGGTTAGAACGGAAGAAAACCAAGAAAAACAGGGTTACAGCCGAAAAAAACCAAGAAAAGCCGGGTTAGAACGGAAGAAAACCAAGAAAAACAGGGTTACACCGGAAGAAAACCAAGAAAAACAGGGTTAGAGCGGAAGAAATCCAAGAAAAGCCGGATTAGAACGGAAGAAAACCAAGAAAAACAGGGATAGAGCCAAAAAAAACCAAGAAAAACAGGGTTAGAGCGGAAGAAAAACAAGAAAAACAGGGTTAGACCGGAAGAAAACCAAGGAAAGCAGGGTTAGAGCGGAAGAAAACCAAGAAAAGCAGGGTTAGACCGGAAGAAAACCAAGAAAAGCAGGGTTAGAGCGGAAGAAAACCAAGAAAAGCCGGTTTAGAGCCGAAAAAAACTAAGAAAAACAGAGTCAGAGCCGAGAAAAACCAAGAAAAACAGGGTTAGATCCGAAAAAAACCAAGAAAAACAGGGTTAGAGCGGAAGAAAACCAAGAAAAACAGGGTAACACCGGAAGAAAACCAAGAAAAGCAGGGTTAGAGCGGAAGAAAACCAAGAAAAGCCGGGTTAGAACGGAAGAAAACCAAGAAAAACGGGGTTAGAGCCGAAGAAAACCAAGAAAAACAGGGTTAGAGCCAAAAAAAATCAAGAAAACCAGGGTTAGAGCCGAAAAAAAAAAGAAAACCAGGGTTAGAACGGAGAAAAACCAGGAAAAACAGGATTAGAAAGGAAGAAAACCAAGAAAAGCCGGGTTAGAACGGAAGAAAACCAAGAAAAACAGAGTTACACCGGAAGAAAACCAAGAAAAGCAGGGTTAGAGCGGAAGAAAACCAAGAAAAACAGGGTTAGGACTATAGAAAATCAAGAAAAGCCGGGTTAGAGCGGAAGAAAACCAACAAAAACAGGGTTAGAGCAGAAGAAAACCAAGAAAAGCCGGGTTAGAACGGAAGAAAACAAAGAAAAACGGGGTTAGACCGGAAGAAAACCAAGAAAAACAGGGTTAGAAAGGAAGAAAACCAAGAAAAGCCGGATTAGAACGGAAGAAAACCAAGAAAAACGGGGTTAGAGCCGATGAAAACCAAGAAAAGCAGGGTTAGAGCGGAAGAAAACCAAGAAAAACAGGGTTAGAGCCGAAAAAACCCACGAAAAACAGGGTTAGATCGGAAGAAAACCAAGAAAAGCAGGGTTAGAGCAGAAGAAAACCAAGAAAAACAGGGTAACACCGGAAGAAAACCAAGAAAAGCAGGGTTAGAGCAGAAGATAACCAAGAAAAGCCGGGTTAGAACGGAAGAAAACCAAGAAAAACGGGGTTAGAGCCGAAGAAAACCAAGAAAAACAGGGTTAGAGCCAAAAAAAATCAAGAAAACCAGGGTTAGAGCCGAAAAAAAAAAGAAAGCCAGGGTTAGATCGGAGAAAAACCAAGAAAAACAGGATTAGAAAGGAAGAAAACCAAGAAAAGCCGGGTTAGAACGGAAGAAAACCAAGAAAAACAGAGTTACACCGGAAGAAAACCAAGAAAAGCAGGGTTAGAGCGGAAGAAAACCAAGAAAAACAGGGTTAGGACTATAGAAAATCAAGAAAAGCCGGGTTAGAGCGGAAGAAAACCAAGAAAAACAGGGTTAGAGCAGAAGAAAACCAAGAAAAGCCGGGTTAGAACGGAAGAAAACAAAGAAAAACGGGGTTAGACCGGAAGAAAACCAAGAAAAACAGGGTTAGAAAGGAAGAAAACCAAGAAAAGCCGGATTAGAACGGAAGAAAACCAAGAAAAACGGGGTTAGAGCCGATGAAAACCAAGAAAAGCAGGGTTAGAGCGGAAGAAAACCAAGAAAAACAGGGTTAGAGCCGAAAAAAACCAAGAAAAACAGGGTTAGAGCAGAAGAAAACCAAGAAAAGCAGGGTTAGAGCAGAAGAAAACCAAGAAAAACAGGGATAGAGCCGAAAAAACCATGAAAAACAGGGTTAGAGCCGAAAAAAAACAAGAAAAACAGGGTTAGAGTTGAAAAAAACCAAGAGAAGACGGGTTAGAACAGAAGAAAACCAAGAAAAACAGGGTTAGAGTTGAAAAAAACCAAGAAAAACAGGGTTAGAGCCGGAAAACACCAAGAAAAACAGGGTTAGAGCTGAAAAAAACCAAGAAAAGCTGGGTTAGAACGGAAGAAAACCAAGAAAAACAGGGTTGGAGCAGAAGAAAACCAAGAAAAGCAGGGTTAGAGCCGAAAGAAACCAAGAAAAACGGGGTTAGAGCGGAAGAAAACCATGAAAAACAGGGTTAGAGTCGAAGAAAACCAAGAAAAACAGGGTTATAGCCGAAAAAAAACAAGAAAAGCCGGGTTAGAACGGAAGAAAACCAAGAAAAACAGGGTTACAGCCGAAAAAAACCAAGAAAAGCCGGGTTAGAACGGAAGAAAACCAAGAAAAACAGGGTTACACCGGAAGAAAACCAAGAAAAACAGGGTTAGAGCGGAAGAAATCCAAGAAAAGCCGGATTAGAACGGAAGAAAACCAAGAAAAACAGGGATAGAGCCGAAAAAAAACAAGAAAAACAGGGTTAGAGCGGAAGAAAAACAAGAAAAACAGGGTTAGATCCGGAGAAAACCAAGGAAAGCAGGGTTAGAGCGGAAGAAAACCAAGAAAAGCAGGGTTAGACCGGAAGAAAACCAAGAAAAGCAGGGTTAGAGCGGAAGAAAACCAAGAAAAGCCGGTTTAGAGCCGAAAAAAACTAAGAAAAACAGAGTCAGAGCCGAGAAAAACCAAGAAAAACAGGGTTAGATCCGAAAAAAACCAAGAAAAACAGGGTTAGATCGGAAGAAAACCAAGAAAAACAGGGTAACACCGGAAGAAAACCAAGAAAAGCAGGGTTAGAGCGGAAGAAAACCAAGAAAAGCCGGGTTAGAACGGAAGAAAACCAAGAAAAACGGGGTTAGAGCCGAAGAAAACCAAGAAAAACAGGGTTAGAGCCAAAAAAAATCAAGAAAACCAGGGTTAGAGCCGAAAAAAAAAAGAAAACCAGGGTTAGAACGGAGAAAAACCAGGAAAAACAGGATTAGAAAGGAAGAAAACCAAGAAAAGCCGGGTTAGAACGGAAGAAAACCAAGAAAAACAGAGTTACACCGGAAGAAAACCAAGAAAAGCAGGGTTAGAGCGGAAGAAAACCAAGAAAAACAGGGTTAGGACTATAGAAAATCAAGAAAAGCCGGGTTAGAGCGGAAGAAAACCAAGAAAAACAGGGTTAGAGCAGAAGAAAACCAAGAAAAGCCGGGTTAGAACGGAAGAAAACAAAGAAAAACGGGGTTAGACCGGAAGAAAACCAAGAAAAACAGGGTTAGAAAGGAAGAAAACCAAGAAAAGCCGGATTAGAACGGAAGAAAACCAAGAAAAACGGGGTTAGAGCCGATGAAAACCAAGAAAAGCAGGGTTAGAGCGGAAGAAAACCAAGAAAAACAGGGTTAGAGCCGAAAAAAACCACGAAAAACAGGGTTAGATCGGAAGAAAACCAAGAAAAGCAGGGTTAGAGCAGAAGAAAACCAAGAAAAACAGGGATAGAGCCGAAAAAAACCAAGAAAAACAGGGTTAGAGCCGAAAAAAACCAAGAAAAACAGGGTTAGAGTTGAAAAAAACCAAGAGAAGCCGGGTTAGAACAGAAGAAAACCAAGAAAAACAAAGTTAGATCCGAAAAAAAACCAAGAAAAACAGGGTTAGAGCCGGAAAACACCAAGAAAAACAGGGTTAGAGCCGAAAAAAACCAAGAAAAGCTGGGTTAGAACGGAAGAAAACCAAGAAAAACAGGGTTGGAGCAGAAGAAAACCAAGAAAAGCAGGGTTAGAGCCGAAAGAAACCAAGAAAAGCCGGGTTAGAACAGAAGACAACCAAGAAAAACACGGTTAGAGCCGAAGAGAACCAAGAAAAACAGGGTTAGAGCGAAAGAAAAACATGAAAAACAGGGTTAGAGTCGAAGAAAACCAAGAAAAACAGGGTTATAGCCCAAAAAAACCAAGAAAAGCCGGGTTAGAACGGAAGAAAACCAAGAAAAACAGGGTTAGAGCCGAAAAAAACCAAGAAAAGCCGGGTTAGAACGGAAGAAAACCAAAAAAACAGGGTTAGAGCCGAAGAAAACCAAGAAAAACAGGGTTAGACCGGAAGAAAACCAAGAAAAACAGGGTTAGAACGAAAGAAAACCAAGAAAAACAGGGTTAGAGCGGAAGAAAACCAAGAAAAACAGGGATAGAGCCGAAAAAAACCAAGAAAAACAGGGTTAGAGTTGAAAAAAACCAAGCGAAGCCAGGTTAGAACAGAAGAAAACCAAGAAAAACAGGGTTAGAGCCGAAAAAAACGAATAAAAACAGGGTTAGAGCCGGAAAACACCAAGAAAAACAGGGTTAGAGCCGAAAAAAACCAAGAAAAGCTGGGTTAGAACGGAAGAAAACCAAGAAAAACAGGGTTGGAGCAGAAGAAAACCAAGAAAAGCAGGGTTAGAGCCGAAAGAAACCAAGAAAAGCCGGGTTAGAACGGAAGACAACCAAGAAAAACACGGTTAGAGCCGAAGAAAACCAAGAAAAACAGGGTTAGAACGGAAGAAAACCAAGAAAAACAGGGTTAGAGCGGAAGAAAACCAAGAAAAACAGGGATAGAGCCGAAAAAAAACCAAATAAAACAGGGTTAGAGCCGAAAAAAACCAAGAAAAACAGGGTTAGAGCCGAAAAAAACCAAGAGAAGCCGGATTAGAACAGAAGAAAACCAAGAAAAACAGGGTTAGAGCCGAAAAAAAACCAAGAAAAACAGGGTTAGAGCCGGAAAACACCAAGAAAAACAGGGTTAGAGCCGAAAAAAACCAAGAAAAGCTGGGTTAGAACGGAAGAAAACCAAGAAAAACAGGGTTGGAGCGGAAGAAAACCAAGAAAAGCAGGGTTAGATCGAAAGAAACCAAGAAAAGCCGGGTTAGAACGGAAGACAACCAAGAAAAACACGGTTAGAGCCGAAGAGAACCAAGAAAAACACGGTTAGAGCGGAAGAAAACCATGAAAAACAGGGTTAGAGTCGAAGAAAACCAAGAAAAACAGGGTTATAGCCGAAAAAAATCAAGAAAAGCCGGGTTAGAACGGAAGAAAACCAAGAAAAACAGGGTTAGAGCCGAAAAAAACCAAGAAAAGCCGGGTTAGAACGGAAGAAAACCAAGAAAAACAGGTTTAGAGCCGAAAAAAACCAAGAAAAACAGGGTTAGACCGGAAGAAAACCAAGAAAAAAAGGGTTAGAACGGAAGAAAACTAAGAAAAACAGGGTTAGAGCGGAAGAAAACCAAGAAAAGCCGGGTTAGAACCAAAAAAAACCAAGAAAAACAGGGTTAGAGCCGATAAAAACCAAGAAAAGCTGGGTTAGAGTCGAAGAAAACCAAGGAAA
>NW_028188946.1:3430474-3435219 GCF_054131305.1 Coturnix japonica
ACCCTGTTTTTCTTGGTTTTCTTCCGTTCTAACTCTGCTTTTCTTGGTTTTTTTCGGCTCTAACCCTGTTTTTCTTGGTTTTTTTCGGATCTAACCCTGTTTTTCTTGGTTTTCTTCCGTTCTAACCCGGCTTTTCTTGGTTTTTTCCTGCTCTAACCCTGTTTTTCTTGGTTTTCTTCCGTTCTAACCCGGCTTTTCTGTTTTTTTTTTCGGCTCTAACCCTGCTTTTCTTGGTTTTCTTCGGCTTTAACTCCGTTTTTCTTGGTTTTCTTCCGTTCTAACCCGGCTTTTCTTGGTTTTTTTCCGCTCTAACCATTTTTTCTTGGTTTTTTTCGGGTCTAACCCTGCTTTTCTTGGGTTTTTTTTCGGCTCTAACTTTGTTTTTCTTGGTTTTCTTTCGGCTCTTACCCTGCTTTCCTTGGTTTTCTCCGGCTCTAAGCCTGTTTTTCTTGGATTTCTTCCGCTCTAACCCTGTTTTTCTTGGTTTTTTTCGGCTCTAACCTTGTTCTTCTTGGTTTACTTCCGCTCTAACCCGGCTTTTCTTGGTTTTCTTCCTTTCTAACACTGTTTTTCTTGGTTTTCTTCTGGTCTAACCCTGTTTTTCTTGGTTTTCATCCGTTCTAACCCGGCTTTTCTTGGTTTTCTTCTGCTCTAACCCTGCTTTTCTTGGTTTTTTTCCGTTCTAACCCGGCTTTTCTTGGTTTTCTTCAGCTCTAACTCTGTTTTTCTTGGTTTTCTTCCATTCTAACCCTGCTTTTCTTGTTTTTTTTCGGCTCTAACCCTGCTTTTCTTTGTTTTCTTTCGCTCTAACCCTGTTTTTCTTGGTTTTTTTCGGCTCTAACCCTGCTTTTCTTTGTTTTCTTCCGCTCTAACCCTGTTTTTCTTGGTTTTTTTCGGCTCTAACCCTGTTTTTCTTGGTTTTCTTCTGCTCTAACCCTGCTTTTCTTGGTTTTCTTCCAATCTAACCCTGTTTTTCTTGGTTTTTTTCGGCTCTAACCCTGTTTTTCTTCGTTTTCTTCGGCTCTAACCCTGTTTTTCTTGTTTTTCTTCCGCTCTAACCCTGCTTTTCTTGGTTTTCTTCCGCTCTAACCCTGTTTTTCTTGGTTTTCTTCCGTTCTAACCCGGCTATTCTTGTTTTTTTTCGGCTCTAACCCTGTTTTTCTTGGTTTTTTTCGGCTCTAACCCTGTTTTTCTTGGTTTTCTTCCGTTCTAACCCGGCTTTTCTTGGATTTTTTCGACTCTAACCCTTTTTTTTTTTATTTTTTTCGGCTCTAACCCTGTTTTTCTTGGTTTCTTTCGGCTCTAACCCTGTTTTTCTTGGTTTTCTTCCGCTCTAACCCTGCTTTTCTTGGTTTTCTTCCGCTCTAACCCTGTTTTTCTTGGATTTCTTCCGCTCTAACCCTGTTTTTCTTGGTTTTCTTCCGTTCTAAGCTGGCTTTTCTTGGTTTTATTTGGCTTTAACCCTGTTTTTCTTGGTTTTTTTTCGGCTCTAACCGTGCTTTCCTTGGTTTTTCCCGGCTCTAAGCCTGTTTTTCTTGGTTTACTTCCGCTCTAACCCTGTTTTTCTTGTTTTTTTTCGGCTCTCACCCTGTTTTTCTTGGTTTTCTTCCACTCTAACCAAGAAAAACAGGGGCAGAGCGGAAGAAAACCAAGAAAAACAGGGTTAGATCCGAAAAAAAACCAAGAAAAGCCGGGTTATAACGGAAGAAAACCAAGAAAAACAGGGTTAGAGCGGAAGAAAAGCAAGAAAAGCCGGGTTTGAACGGAAGAAAACCAAGAAAAACGGGGTTAGAGCGGAAGAAAACCAAGAAAAGCAGGGTTAGAGCAGAAGAAAACCAAGAAAAACAGGGTTAGAGCCGAAAAAAACCAAGAAAAACAGGGTTAGAGCCGAAAAAAACCAAGAAAAACAGGGTTAGAGCAGAAAAAAAACAAGAAAAACAGGGTTAGATCGGAAGAAAACCAAGAAAACAAGGGTTAGATCGGAATAAAACCAAGAAAAACAGGGTTAGAGCCGAAATAAACCAACAAAAACAGGGTTAGAGCTGAAAAAAACCAAGAAAAAGAGGGTTAGAGCCAAAAAAAACCAAGAAAATCCGGGTTAGAACAGAAGAAAACCAAGAAAAAGAGGGTTAGAGCCGAAAAAAAACAAGAAAAGCCGGGTTAGAACAGAAGAAAACCAAGAAAAACAGGGTTAGAGCCGAAAAAAAACAGGAAAAACAGGGTTAGAGCCGAAAAAAACCAAGAAAAACAGGGTTAGAGCCGAAAAAAAAACAAGAAAAGCCGGGTTAGAACGGAAGAAAACCAAGAAAAACAGGGTTAGAGCCGAAGAAAATCAAGAAAAGTCGGGTTAGAATGGAAGAAAACAAAGAAAAACAGGGTTAGAGCGTAAGAAAAGCAAGAAAAACTGGGTTAGAGCCGGAGAAAACCAAGGAAAGCAGGGTTAGAGCCGAATATCACCAAGAAAAACAGGGTTAGAGCCGAAAAAAAACAAGAGAAGCCGGGTTAGAACGGAAGAAAACCAAGAAAAGCAGGGTTAGAGCCGAAAAAAACCAAGAAATACAGGGTTAGAGCGGAAGAAAACCAAGAAAAGCCGGGTTAGAGCGGAAGTAAACCAAGAAAAACAGGGTTAGAGCCGAAAAAAACCAAGAAAAAAAACCCTAACCCTAACCCTAACCCTAACCCTAACCCTAACCCTAACCCTAACCCTAACCCTAACCCTAACCCTAACCCTAGCCCTAATCCTAACCCTAACCCTAACCCTAACCCTAACCCTAACCCTAACCCTAACCCTACTCTAGCCCTAACCCTAACCCTAACCCTAACCCTAACCCTAACCCTAACCCTAACCCTAACCCTAACCCTAACCTAACCCTAACCCTGACCCTGACCCTAACCCTAACCCTACCCTAACCCTAACCCTAACCCTAACCCTAACCCTAACCCTAACCCTAACCCTAACCCTAACCCCTTTTTTCTACTCTAACCCTGTTTTTCTTGGTTTTCTTCCGTTCTAACCCGGCTTTTCTCGTTTTTTTTCGGCTCTAACCCTGTTTTTCTTGGTTTTTTTCGGCTCTAACCCTGCTTTCCTTGGTTTTCTCCGGCTCTAATTCTGTTTTTCTTGGTTTTCTTCCGCTCTAACCCTGTTTTTCTTGGTTTTTTTTAGCCCTAACCCTGTTTTTCTTGGTTTTCTTCCTTTCTAACCCTGTTTTTCTTGGATTTCTTCGGCTCTAACCCTGGTTTTCTTGGTTTTATTCCGCTCTAACCCTGGTTTTCTTGTTTTTTTTCGGCTCTAACCCTGTTTTTCTTGGTTTTCTTCTGCTCTAACCCTGTTTTTCTTTGTTTTCTTCGGCTCTAACCCTGTTTTTCTTGGTTTTCTTCTTTTCTAACCCTGTTTTTCTTGGTTTACTTCCGTTCTAACCCGGCTTTTCTTGGTTTTCTTCCGCTCTAACCCTGTTTTTCTTGGTTTTCCTTCGTTCTAACCCGGCTTTTCTTGGTTTTTTTCGGCTCTAACCATGTTATTCTTGTTTTTTTTCCGCTCTAACCCGGCTTTTGTTGGTTTTTTTGGCTCTAACCCTGTTTTTCTTGGTTTTCTTCCGTTCTAACCTGGCTTTTCTTGGTTTTTTATGTCCCTTACCCAGTTTTTCTTGGTTTTCTTCCGCTCTAACCCGGCTTTTCTTGGTTTTTTTTCCGCTCTAACCCTGTTTTTCTTGGTTTTTTTCGGATCTAACCCTGTTTTTCTTGGTTTTCCTTCGTTCTAACCCGGCTTTTCTTGTTTTTTTTCGGCTCTAACCATGTTATTCTTGTTTTTTTTCCGCTCTAACCCGGCTTTTGTTGGTTTTTTTGGCTCTAACCCTGTTTTTCATGGTTTTCTTCCGCTCTAACCCTGTTTTTATTGTTTTTTTTCGGCTCTAACCCTGTTTTTCTTGGTTTTCTTCGGCTCTAACCCTGCTATTCTTGGCTTTCTTCCGATCTAACCCTTTTTTTCTTGTTTTTTTTTGGGTCTAACCCTGTTTTTCTTGGGTTTTTTCGCCTCTAACTCTGTTTTTCTTGGTTTTCTGTCATTCTAACCCGGCTTTTCTTGGTTTTTTTCGGCTCTAACCCTGCTTTTCTTGGTTTTTTTCGGCTCTAACCCGGCTTTTTTTGGTTTTCTTCTGCTCTAACCCAGTTTTTCTAGGTTTTCTTCCGCTCTAACCCGGCTTTTCTTGTTTTTTTTTCCGCTCTAACCCTGTTTTTCTTGGTTTTTTTCGGATCTAACCCTGTTTTTCTTGGTTTTCCTTCGTTCTAACTTGGCTTTTCTTGGTTTTTTTCGGCTCTAACCATGTTATTCTTGTTTTTTTTCCGCTCTAACCCGGCTTTTGTTGGTTTTTTTGGCTCTAACCCTGTTTTTCTTGGTTTTCTTCCGTTCTAACCTGGCTTTTCTTGGTTTTTTATGTCCCTTACCCAGTTTTTCTTGGTTTTCTTCCGCTCTAACCCTGTTTTTCTTGGTTTTCTTCCGCTCTAACCCTGTTTTTATTGTTTTTTTTCGGCTCTAACCCTGTTTTTCTTGGTTTTCTTCGGCTCTAACCCTGCTATTCTTGGCTTTCTTCCGATCTAACCCTTTTTTTCTTGTTTTTTTTTGGTCTAACCCTGTTTTTCTTGGGTTTTTTTCGCCTCTAACTCTCTTTTTCTTGGTTTTCTGTCATTCTAACCCGGCTTTTCTTGTTTTTTTTCGGCTCTAACCCTGCTTTTCTTGGTTTTTTTCGGCT
>NW_028188946.1:3445419-3512919 GCF_054131305.1 Coturnix japonica
GCACATCTACACTCACAAACTAAGTTCACCAACTTGCACATCTACACTCACAAACTAAGTTCACCAACAACTTGCACATCTACACTCACAAACTAAGTTCACCAACAACTTGCACATCTACACTCACAAACTAAGTTCACCAACTTGCACATCTACACTCACAAACTAAGTTCACCAACAACTTGCACATCTACACTCACAAACTAAGTTCACCAACAACTGCACTGACCATGTGACCAACTACACGCACAATCTGACTTACTGCAGCTACAACCAAACTCAGAATCAACCTGAACAACTACAACAACTACATACACTGAACTAACAGCCCTTCTAGTGCTACCATCCCTCACTTACCTGTCACACCTACCTTAGATTCTGCTCCATCGCCTGCAGATGACAATTAACGACACACCACAACTGTTTCTTTATTACAGCTCCATCAACACAATACACAACTCATACAATCGTACAAACACAATACAGCAACAACATCATATTTACAAGCACAAAGTGGATACAGCAGTTCAGTACATGGCACAACATCCAAATATACAGTACAAATAGCACAAGATACAAGTCACAAGATCCCAGTATTGAGTACAAACATCAGCACAGTCAATACAGAGCACAACACAGTTTACAGGCGCAGCATTGATACATTGAGAACATGGCACAGCACAATGTTCAACCATCACATCAACACATAGAGCACATTGCACAATACATTTTACATGTACAACATCCATATACACAGCAAATTGTCCATCCCGGGTTACAGGCGCAGCATCAACGTGTTGAGTACAGGGCACGGCGCAGTTGACAGACACAGCATCCAAATATACAGTACATTGCATGGCACAAAGTACAATTACAGCATCAGCACATTACATACACAGCAAGGCAAAATTGAAGTCAATAACACAAACATGAATGGACTCCAATATTAAAGCCAATTTCATTAACAATAATTGACTGCAAAGCTAAAGCCAATGTGGCACATTCAAAATAACAGCACAGCGCTGAAACCAGCATAACTCAAAATGGCCGCAAATGGGCGCAAGTCAAAGAGTGGCCGCAAATGGGCACGAGTCAAAGAGTGGCCGGGAAGCAACTCGGCTCCCTCAGGCCATAGATATTGGTTACGGGGCTGGGTTAGCCCGGATAGAAAAAAAATGGGCTAGCCCAGCCCCGTAAGCTTGGATAAATAAAGCCAATTTGGCTAAAATAATTTGATTTCAAAAATATAGCCAATTAAATTGAGTTAATTTGAGTTAATTTGAGTTAATTTGAGTTAATTTGAGTTAATTTGAAGCCAAATTTAAAGCCAAATTTAAAGCCAATTTAGTTGATATTAATTGAATGCAAAACTTAAGCCAATTTGGATTAGAAATTTAGATTCCAAAACAAAATCCAATTTGGTTGACAATGATTGAATAGAAAGCTGAAGCCAATCTGGGTTGAAATTAATTGACTCCAGAACAAAAGCTAATTTGGTTGACAAAAAATAATTGAACATGCTGAAATCAGCGTAAATCTTATAATGGCCGCAAATGGGCACAAGTCAAAGAGTGGCCGCAAATGGGCACGAGTCAAAGAGTGGCCGGGAAGCAACTCGGCTCCCTCAGGCCGTGGGCGTTGGTTACGGGGCTGGGATAGCCCTAATAGAAAAAAAATGGGCTACCCAGCCCCGTAAGCAAGGATAAATAAAGCCAATTTGGCTGATATTAATTGAAATCAAACCTTAAACCAATTTGGTTAAGGTTAAATAATAGCAAAGTTAAAGCCAATTAGTTTAAGATTAAATGATTGCAAAGCTAAAGCCAATTAGATTAAACTTAAATGGTTGTAAAGCTACAACCAATTTAAGTAACATTAAATGATTGCAAAACTAAAGTCAATTTGATTAAAAATAATGGCAAAACTAAAGCCAATTTGATTAACAATGACTGATTGAAAGCTAAAGCCAATTTTGTTAAAATAATTAATTAAAAAGCTATAACCAATTTGATTAAGATTATTTAACAACATATCAAAAACCAACTTAGTTGCAGTTAAATGATTACAAAACAAAACCCAATCTGGGTGAACTTAATAGATTACTAAGCTAAAACCAATTTGTTTAAGTGTGATGTCAAATCTAAAACCAATTTGGGTAAGGTTAACTGAACGCTAACCTTAAACCAAATTGGTTAACAGAACTTAACTCAAAAGCTAATTCCAATTAAATGGAGGTTAATTGACTAACATGAAGCTGATGTGCTGTTGTGATGGATCGTCAGCCCCCCAAAGCTTTATTGAACGCCTGCATGGCAGCATGGAGCGCTGCATCAAAGGGGAACATCCATCAGCCAGGGAATATAAGGGCCCTAAGGAAGAAAAAGAGATAGTTAGATCAATGGGCTGAAACAAGTGGGACATGAAAATGTAAAATAGTGGGCAAGGCCCAAAAACTTGCTACAATAAACACCAAAATGGAGCAAAAAGTGCAAAAGAAGAACACAGACAATGCCAAAATGAACAGCAAGACCCAAAAGAGCAGCACAAAACACATCAAAACAGAGCATAATACAACACAAAACACTGCAGAGAACAGCAATAGGGACATAAAGGCGCAACAAAATGATGCAGGAAACTGCAAAATGGAAGAAAGAACCCAAGAGAATATCAAAATATTGGGCAAGGCCCTACAAAAGGATGCAGGGAACACTGAAAAGGAGGGCAAAGCCCAAGAGAACAAGAAAAGGAGCGGCAAAATGGACTGCAAAGCCCAAAAGAATGATGCAATGGATGCCTAAATGGACGGCAAAGTCCAAAAGAAGGATGCAATGGATGCCTAAATGGACAGCAAAGTCCAAAAGAATGATGCAATGGATGCCTAAATGGATAGCAAAGCCCAAAAGAATGATGCAATGGATGCCTAAATGGACTGCAAAGCCCAAGAGAATGATGCAATGGATGCCTAAATGGACGGCAAAGTCCAAAAGAATGATGCAATGGATGCCTAAATGGACAGCAAAGTCCAAAAGAATGATGCAATGGATGCCTAAATGGACAGCAAAGTCCAAAAGAACGACGCAAGGAACGCCAAAATGGAGGGCAAGGCCCAAGAGAATACCTCAAAGAATGTCAAAATGGAGAGCAAGAAAAACACTGCAAGAAACAACTGAGCAACAGCAAAGACCAAACACAAAGACAACACAGTAGGACAAGCACAGACAGCCCATAGGACACCACGGAGTGCAAAAATGAAGTCAAAAACACTAACCTCGCATCTCAGTACATAACAAGTAAAAACCAATTGCTGTGTGCTGCCCTTACCTGCTGGGCTGAGAGTTACCATCAGCAAAGCTGGGTCCAAGCAATGCAGGTTTCTGTTCCTCGCTGCTCTCATCAGGAGCCGCACATCTCTGTGCTCTGCTGGAACCTGTTGGACACAACATGACAATGAAGGCACTGGGATACAATTAATGTTATTAGGGATATAATTAATGCTATTATGGATATAATTAATGCTACTTTTAAGTCTAAATTTGCAGTAAGTTTAACAATTGTATCGCACACTACGATCATAATTAAAGTAACTTTCACATAAAGCACTGAGCATCACTTTTATGACTGCATTTATCATAACAGACACCTTTAGTACTGGGTAAATATTAGGTAAATATCAGTTCCATTAACAAATACAGGTTACAGTCATTATCATTACAACCCGCATTAAGCCGGGGGAGCAGATCAAGATTAACACAAACAAAACATTAACACAAATCCCAAAGACAAGCAGAACAACCACAGAAAGGCAGCCAAGCGTAAGGCAAGTGCAAAAGAAAGAAGGAAAGCCAAGGGAAACCAAAGCAAAAGCAACAGCAAACAGACCATTATAGGAAACACCAAGAACAAAGGCCAAAGGGAAAACAGCGTGGAGAGCCAAGAGAAGAACAAAGGGAACAATGAAACAGAGGGCAAGGCCCAAAAGAATGCTGCATAGAACTGCAAAATAGAGCAAGGCCATAAAGAACACTGCAGGGAACATCAAGATGGAGAACAAGGCCCAAAAGGGCACATACAACATCAAGATGTAGGGCAAGGCCTAAAAGAACGCTTCATGGAACTGCAAAACAGAGGGCAAGGCCCAAAACAGCACTGCTGAAACATCAAGATGGAGGGCAAGGGCCAAAAAAAGATCACGTAAAACATCAAGATGGATGGCAAGGCCTAAGAGAACATCACGCAGAACATCAAGATGAGGACAAGGCCCAAAAGAACACTGCAAGGAACATCAAGATAGAGGGCAAAGCTAAAGAGAAAACTGCAGCAAACACCAAGATGGAGGGCAAGGCCCAAAAGGGCACTACAAGAAACATCAAGATGGGGGGCAGGGCCCAAAAGGGCACTACAAGAAACATCAAGATGGGGGGCGAGGCCCAAAAGGGCACTACAAGAAACATCAAGATGGGGGGCAAGGCCCAAAAGGGCACTACAAGAAACATCAAGATGGGGGGCAAGGCCGCAGAGAAAACTGCTTGGAACTCCAACACGGAATGAAAGGCTGAAGGGAATGAAGCACCAAAATGAACAACAAGGCCCAAAGAATGAACAGAACAGCAAAATGAGAACAAAGGAAACACTGCAGGAAATGCTGGAGAAACAGCAGAGAACACAGGAAAAGAGAATGCAGAAGGATGAGAGCAGACATTATCATTATAATAATGGAACGTTACCTTCAATTTCAGTATGGAACAGGTAAAAACCAATTGCTATGTGCTGCCCTTAACTGCTGGGCTGAGAGTTACCATCAGCAAAGCTGGTTCTGGAGCATTTCAGGCAATGCAGGTTTCTGTTCCTCGCTGCTCTCAGCAGTGGGATAGAATCCATGCTATTAGGGAAAGAATAAATACTATTAGAAATAGAAGAAATGCTATTTCTAAGGTTAAAGGTGCAGTTACTTTAAAATGATATTTTGCACTATCATTAGAATGAAGGTTACTTAAAAACAAAGGGTTAGATTTACAGATACTCTACAGAAAACTACAATTATCACTAAATTTCCCATTAAGGCCATAAAGTTCCTGCAATTATCCCATAAAGGTCCCTTCAGGTCAACATTACCATGAATGCTGCCTCCCACCAAACCCCATAGAGCCAAAGGCAGCAGAACAAGCACAGAAAGCCCCAACAAAAGAAAAGCAAAGCAAACACCAACAGTAAGGCAAGGGCAACAGTAAGAGAACAGCCAAGGGAAAGCACAAGGGAAAGCAACAGCAAGGAGAGTGGTATGAAACACCAAGAACAGAGGGAAAAGGGAAGGCAGCGTAGGAGGCCAAATGGAAACAGCAAAAGAACACTGCAGGAACAACAAAAAGGAGGGCACGGCCCAAGAGAACATGGCAGGGAACAGCAAGATGGAGAACAAGGCCCAAAAGGGCATTAAAGGAGCATCAAGATGGAGAGCAAGGCCCAAAAGGGCACATACAACATCAAGATGTAGGGCAAGGCCTAAAAGAACGCTGCATGGAACTGCAAAACAGAGGGCAAGGCCCAAAACAGCACTGCTGAAACATCAAGATGGAGGGCAAGGCCAAAAAAAGATCATGTAAAACATGAAGATGGATGGCAAGGCCCAAGGGAACATCACGCAGAACATCAAGATGAGGACAAGGCCCAAAAGAACACTGCAAGGAACATCAAGATGGAGGGCAACGCTGAAGAGAAAACTGCAGCAAACACCAAGATGGATGGCAAGGCCCAAAAGGGCACTACAAGAAACATCGAGATGGGGGGCGAGGCCCAAAAGGGCACTACAAGAAACATGGAGATGGGGGGCAAGGCCCAAAAGGGCACTACAAGAAACATCAAGATGGGGGGCAAGGTCCAATAGAACATTGCAAAGATGATCAAGATGGAGGGCAAGGCAGCAGAAGAAACTGCTTGGAACTCCAACATGGAATGAAAGGCGGAAGGGAATGAAGCACCAAAATGAACAACAAGGCCCATAGAATGAACAGAACAGCAAAATGAGAACAAAGGAAACACTGCAGGAAATGCTGGAGAAACAGCAGAGAACAGAGGAAAAGAGAATGCAGAAGGATGAGAGCAGATATTATCATTATAATAATGGAACATTACCTTCAATTTCAGTATGAATCAGGTAAAAACCAATTGCTATGTGCTGCCCTTACCTGCTGGGCTGAGAGTTACCATCAGCAAAGCTGGGTCCAGGCAATGCAGGTTTCTGTTCCTCACTGCTCTCAACAGGAGCCGCACGTCTCTGTGCTCTGCTGGAACCTGTAGGACACAACACGGCAATGAAGGCACTGCCCACATCTGCAGGGAGCTCATAGACACAGCACTCACCTTGGGTTTGGTAGGGAGGGATGTTGGAACCACTGGGGCCCCATGAGACCCCACTGGAACCAATAGGGCCCCACATAAGACCCCATTGGACCTTATAAGGTCAACAACCCAGTGCAAGACCAACCAAGGTCCTGAAATCAAACAGTCTATGAGTCCAGATGAGATGCATCGCAGACTGAGAAGTGGTGACAATGGGGTGCAGTCCGGTGAGCAGAAACACGGCCAACATGGCGCTCCTTTGTAGGAAGGTAGAAGGGATGAGCCCAGGAACGGCTGACCCGTCGGTCCCACTGCTGTGCTGGGAATGATCACAAAGCAGATCCTCATAGAAGGACCCAGGGCTCATGGAAGGCAGGAGGTGACGATGGAGATCCTCATAGAAGGACCCAGGGCTCATTGAAGCAGGAGGTGATGATGGAGATCCTCATAGAAGGACACAGGGCTCATGGAAGGCAGGAGGTGACGATGGAGATCCTCATAGAAGGACACAGGGCTCATTGAAGCAGGAGGTGATGATGGAGATCCTCATAGAAGGACCCAGGGCTCATGGAAGGCAGGAGGTGACGATGGAGATCCTCATAGAAGGACCCAGGGCTCATGGAAGGCAGGAGGTGATGATGGAGAACCAACACGGCCTCACCAAGGGCAAATGCTCCTTGACTGACCTCATAGACTTCTATGATGGCACTGATGCATCAGTAGACGAAGGAAGACCTGCTGGTATCATCTACTTAGACTTCAACAAGGCCTCTGATGCAGGACCCCACACCATCCTCATGTCCAATGATGAAGACACCAAGTGGATGGGAAGATGATGAGATGGATGAAGAACTGGCTGTAGAACTGAGTCCAGAGAGCAGCAGCCAATGGCTCCGTGTCCAGATGGAGATGATGAAAAACAACGTCCCATAGCATCCAACATTGGGGCTGATACTCTGCAATATATGAGCATAGAATCAAATGATGATTAGGACTGAGGACAAGAATGACCATCTCCATTCAACCCCCCTGCTATGGGGACAGTCACCAACCACCACACCAAGGTCCCACAGCCTCAAACACCTCTAGGGATGGAGCATCCCAAAGTGACTCATTCCACCCCCAAACCCTGCAATAAAGAAGGGATTGATCACCCCATTGTGAAGGCTGAGCCCTCCATCCAAAGGAAGCAGGCTCTAGATACAGCTCCTTCTCACCCCCATCCATAAGTGCAGCTAGGAGCAATCAAAAGGAGAAGATATCAGTCCAGTAATAAAGAAGAAATTCCTTACCCCATTGCAAAGCCAAAGACTCACCACTGACCCCAAAGGAAAGGATCTCCAAGCAGAGTTGCATCCCATATGGCATCCAGACCTCGAAAGCAGCAGGAAGGAGAATCCACTACCCCCAATGCTCCCATAGGAGCACCGAGCTGGAACTGATGCTGCCCCCTGCCCTTCCCAGCCCTTAAATACCAATCAAGGAGGGGAGGAGCCAGGCTCCAACCAATCACAATCCACCCCTCAACGGCCCCCACCTGTGCCCATGGGGTGGGCCCCTCTCCTCAGCAGGTGCCCAATCAGGATGTTACATAACATCCCCATTCAAGAACAAAGACAAAAACAAAACAGTAACAGGTGAGTAATTATATTTATTTGTTCTTATAGGGGAGGGTTGTGGATAGAGGAGAAACAACAGCACAGTATATGGACACAGGGGTGCAGATCTCAGGGTCACAATGGGGTGACACTGTGGGCACCGCTCTGGGGTATATGCTGGGGGAAATTGGAACGATGGGGGGTGATGGGGGCTATGATATCATTATATAATCAGGGTGATATAATAGAAATGCTTAGTCATGGTTGGAAGCCATGATGGGGCGGAGTCACAGCAGTACAGCCCAAGTGCAGGCAATGCACCTGATTGGCTGCAGGGCTGGCTCCGCCCCCTCCTGGTGCTCATATAAGGGCTGGCACCAGGGGGGAGCAGGTATTTGCTGGAGCTCCTCGCTGAGGTCACATCTACCCACATGAAGAAGCTCTTCTGCTCTGTTGCTGCCTTGGACCAAGAGCTGCTGGATGGAGCTGCAGGACTTGGCTTCTCCGCCATCATGTTGCTCGGCCTAGAACAGCACTACAGGAGGTGAGTTTTCTTCCGTTCTAACCCCGCTTTTCTTGGTTTTCTCCGGCTGTAACCCTGTTTATCTTGGTTTTCTTCCGTTCTAACCCTGCTTTTCTTGGTTTTCTTCCGCTCTAAACCTGTTTTTCTTGGGTTTTTTTCGGCTCTAACGCTATTTTTCTTGGTTTTCTTCCTTTCTAACCCTGCTTTTCTTGGTTTTCTTCCGCTCTAACCCTGCTTTTCTTGGTTTTCTTCCTTTCTAACCCTCCTTTTCATCGTTTTCTTCTGCTCTAACCCTGTTTTTCTTGGTTTTCTTCCGTTCTAACCCGGCTTTTCTTGGTTTTCTTCTTTTCTAATACTGTTTTTCTTGTTTTCTTTCGGCTCTAGGCCTGCTTTTCTTGGTTTTCTTCTGCTCTAACCCTGTTATTCTTGGTTTTTTTTGGCTCTAACCTGGCTTTTCTTGGTTTTCTTCCGTTCTAACCCTGCTTTTCTTGGTTTTCTTCTGTTCTAACCTTGCTTTTCTTGGTTTTCTTCTGCTCTAACCCTGCTTTTCTTGGTTTTCTCCGGCTCTAACCCTGTTTATCTTGGTGTTCGTCCGCTCTAACCCTGCTTTTCTTGGTTTTCTTCCGGTCTAAACCTGTTTTTCTTGTTTTTTTTTGGCTATAACCATGTTTTCCTTGTTTTTTTCGGCTCTAACCCTGCTTTTCTTGGTTTTCTTCCGTTCTAACCCTGCTTTTCTTGGATTTCTTCTGCTCTAACCCTGTTTTTCTTGGTTTTCTTCCGTTCTAAACCTGCTTTTCTTGGTTTTCTTCCGTTCTAAACCTGCTTTTCTTGGTTTTCTTCCGTTCTAACCCTGCTTTTCTTGGTTTTCTACCACTCAAACCCTGCTTTTCTTGGTTTTCTTCTGCTCTAACCCTGTTTTTCTTGGGTTTTTTTGGCTCTAAGCCAGCTTTTCTAGGCTTTTTTCGGCTCTAACCCTGTTTTTCTTGGTTTTCTTCCGTTCTAACCAGGCTTTTCTTGGTTTTCTTCTGCTTTAACCCTGTATTTCTTGGTTTTCTTCCGTTCTAACCAGGCTTTTCTTGGTTTTCTTCCGTTCTAACCCGGCTTTTCTTGGTTTTCTTCTGCTCTAACCCTGTTTATCTTGTTTTTTTTCGGCTCTAAGCCTGCTTTTTTTGGTTTTCTTCTGCTCTAACCCTGTTTTTCTTAGTTTTTTTCGGCTCTAACCCTGCGTTTTTTGTTTTTTTTCGGCTCTAACCCTGTTTTTCTTGGTTTCCTTCCTGTCTAACCCTGTTTTTCTTGGTTTTCTTCTGCTCTAACCCTGTTTTCTTGGTTATCTTCCGCTCTAACCCTGCTTTTCTTGGTTTTCTTCCGTTCTAACCTTGTTTTTCTTGGTTTTCTTCTGTTCTAACCCTGTTTTTCTTGTTTTTTTTCGGCTCTAAGCCTGCTTGTTTTGGTTCTCTTCGGCTATAACCCTGTTTTTCTTGGTTTTTTTCGGCTCTAACCCTGCGTTTTTTGTTTTTTTTCGGCTCTAACCCTGCGTTTTTTGTTTTTTTTCGGCTCTAACCCTGTTTTTCTTGGTTTCCTTCCTGTCTAACCCTGTTTTTCTTGGTTTTCTTCTGCTCTAACCCTGTTTATCTTGGTTTTCGTCCGCTCTAACCCTGCTTTTCTTGGTTTTCTTCCGTTCTAACCTTGTTTTTCTTGGTTTTCTTCTGTTCTAACCCTGTTTTTCTTGTTTTTTTTCGGCTCTAAGCCTGCTTGTTTTGGTTCTCTTCGGCTATAACCCTGTTTTTCTTGGTTTTTTTTCGGCTCTAACCCTGTTTTTTTTGTTTTTTTTCGGCTCTAACCCTGCTTTTCTTGGTTTTCTTCCGCTCTAAACCTCCTTTTCTTGGTTTTTTTCCTTTCTAACCCTCCTTTTCTTGGTTTTCTTCCGCTCTAACCCTGTTTTTCTTGGTTTTCTTTCGTTCTAACCCGGCTTTTCTTGGTTTTCTTCTTTTCTAACCCTGTTTTTCTTGGTTTTTTCCGGCTCTAAGCCTGCTTTTCTTGTTTTTTTTCGGCTCTAACCCTGTTTTTCTTGGTTTTCTTCCTTTCAAACCCTGCTTTTCTTGGATTTCTTCTGCTCTAACCCTGTTTTTCTTGGTTTTCTTCTGTTCTAACCAGGCTTTTCTTGGTTTTCTTCCGTTCTAACCCGGCTTTTTTTGGTTTTCTTCTGCTCTAACCCTGTTTTTCTTGGTTTTTTTTTCGGATCTAACCCTGTTTTTCTTGGTCTTTTTCCGTTCTAACTTGGCTTTTCTTGGTTTTCTTCCGTTCTAACCCTGCTTTTCTTGGTTTTCTTCTGTTCCAACACTGCTTTTCTGGGATTTCTTCAGCTCTAACCCTGTTTTTCTTGGTTTTCTCCGGCTCTAACCCTGTTTATCTTGGTTTTCGTCCGCTCTAACCCTGTTTTTCTTGGTTTTCTTCCGCTGTAACCCTGTTTTTCTTGGTTTTTGTCCGTTCTAACCCTGCTTTTCTTGGTTTTCTTCCGTTCTAACCCTGCTTTTCTTGGTTTTCTTCCATTCTAACCATGCATTTCTTTGTTTTCTTCAGCTCTAACCCTGTTTTTCTCGGTTTTCTCCGGCTCTAACCCTGTTTATCTTGGTTTTTGTCCGCTCTAACCCTGCTTTTCTTGGTTTTCTTCCGTTCTAACCCTGATTTTCCTGGTTTTCTTCCATTCCAACCCTGCTGTTCTTGTTTTACTCTGGCTCTAACCCTGTTTATCTTGGTTTTCGTCCACTCAAAACCTGTTTTTCTTGGTTTTCTTCCTTTCTAACCCTTCTTTTCTTGGATTTCTTCTGCTCTAACCCTGCTTTTCTTGGTTTTCTTCCGTTCTAACCCTGCTTTTCTTGGTTTTCTTCGTCTATAACCCTGTCTATCTTGGTTTTCGTCCGCTATAACCGTGCTTTTCTTGGTTTTCTTCCGCTCTAAACCTGTTTTTCTTGGGTTTTCTCTGGCTCTACCCCTGTTTTTCTTGGTTTTTTTTCGGCTCTAACCCTGTTTTTCTTGGTTTTCTTCGGCTCTAACCCTGCTTTTCTTGGTTTTCTTCCTCTCTAAACCTGTTTTTCTTGGTTTTTTTCCGCTCAAACCCTGCTTTTCTTGGTTTTCTTCCACTCAAACCCTGCTTTTCTTCGTTTTCTTCTTTCCTAACACTGTTTTTCTTGGGTTACTCTGGCTCTAAGCCAGCTTTTCTTGGTTTTTTTCGGCTCGAATCCAGTTTTTCTTGGTTTTCTTCTGTTCTAACCCGGCTTTTCTTGGTTTTCTTCTGCTCTAACCCGACTTTTCTTGGTTTTCTTCCGTTCTAAACAGGCTTTTCTTGGTTTTCTTCCATTCTAACCCGGCTTTTCTTGGTTTTCTTCTGCTCTAACCCTGTTTTTCTTGTTTTTTTCCGGCTCTAACCTGGCTTTTTTTGGTTTTCTTCCGATCTAACCCTGCTTTTCTTGGTTTTCTTCCGCTCTAAACCTGCTTTTCTTGTTTTTTTTCGGCTCTAACACAGTTTTTCTTGGTTTTCGTCCGCTCTAACCCTGCTTTTCTTGGTTTTCTTCCGTTCTAACCCTGCTTTTCTTGGTTTTCTTCTGTTCTAACCCTGCTTTTCTGGGATTTCTTCAGCTCTAACCCTGTTTTTCTTGTTTTTTTCCGGCTCTAACCCTGTTTATCTTGGTTTTCGTCCGCTCTAACCCTGCTTTTCTTGGTTTTCTTCCGTTCTAACCCTGCTTTTCCTGGTTTTCTTCCGTTCTAACCCTGCTTTTCTTGGTTTTCTCCGGCTCTAACCCTGTTTATCTTGGTTTTCGTCAGCTCTAACCCTGTTTTTCTTTTTTTTTTTTCGGCTCTAACCCTGTTTTTCTTGGTTTTCTTCCTTTCTAACCCTGCTTTTCTTGGATGTCTTCTGCTCTAACTTTGTTTTTCTTGGTTTTCTTCCGTTCTAACTTGGCTTTTCTTGGATTTCTTCCGTTCTAACCCTGCTTTTCTTGGTTTTCTCCGTCTATAACCCTGTTTATCTTGGTTTTTGTCCGCTCTAACCCTGGTTTTCTTGGTTTTCTTCCTTTCTAACCCTCCTTTTCTTGGTTTTCTTCTGCTCTAACCCTGTTTTTCTTGGTTTTCTTCCGTTCTAACCCGGCTTTTCTTGGTTTTCTTCTTTTCTAATACTGTTTTTCTTGTTTTTTTTCGGCTCTAGGCCTGCTTTTCTTGGTTTTCTTCTGCTCTAACCCTGTTTTTCTTGGTTTTCTTCTGCTCTAACCCTGTTTTTCTTGGTTTTCTTACGCTCTAACCAGGCTTTTCTTGGTTTTCTTCCGTTCTAACCCGGCTTTTCTTGGTTTTCTTCCGTTCTAACCCTGCCTTTCTTGGTTTTCTTCCGTTCTAACCCTGATTTTCTTGGTTTTCTCCGGCTCTAACCCTGTTTATCTTGGTTTTCTCCGGCTCTAACCAGGCTTTTCTAGGCTTTCTTCCGTTCTAACCTTGCTTTTCTTGGATTTCTTCCGTTCTAACCCGGCTTTTCTTGGTTTTCCCTGGCTCTAACCCTGTTTATCTTGGTTTTCTTCCGCTCTAACCCTGCTTTTCTTGGTTTTCTTCCGGTCTAAACCTGTTTTTCTTGGGTTTTTTTTGGCTATAACCATGTTTTCCTTGTTTTTTTCGGCTCTAACCCTGTTTTTCTTGATTTTCTTCCGTTCTAAACCTGCTTTTCTTGGTTTTCTTCCGTTCCAAACCTGCTTTTCTTGGTTTTCTTCCGTTCTAACCCTGCTTTTCTTGGTTTTCTTCTACTCAAACCCTGCTTTTCTTGGTTTTCTTCTGCTCTAACCCTGTTTTTCTTGGTTTTCTTCTGTTCTAACCCGACTTTTCTTGGTTTTCTTCTGTTCTAACCCTGTTTTTCTTGGGTTTTTTCGG
Source organism: Coturnix japonica (assembly GCF_054131305.1). NCBI lineage: Eukaryota > Metazoa > Chordata > Aves > Galliformes > Phasianidae > Coturnix > Coturnix japonica. Next base: position 3,458,785 of record NW_028188946.1, read on the forward strand.
CTCTAGGACTGCTTTTCTTGGTTTTCTTCCGTTCTAACCCTGTTTTTCTTGGTTTTCTTCTGTTCTAACCCGGCTTTTCTTGGTTTTCTTTTGCTCTAACCCTGTTTTTCTTGGTTTTCTTCCGTTCTAACCAGGCTTTTCTTGGTTTTCTTCCGTTCTAACCCGGCTTTTCTTGGTTTTCTTCTGCTCTAACCCTGCTTTTTCTTGTTTTTTTTTTCTGCTCTAAGCCTGCTTTTTTTGGTTTTCTTCGGCTATAACCCTGTTTTTCTTTGTTTTTTTCAGCTCTAACCCTGTTTTTTTGGTTTTCTTCGGCTCTAACCCTGCTTTTCTTGGTTTTCTTCCTTTCTAACCGTCCTTTTCTTGGTTTTCTTCTGCTCTAACGCTGTTTTTCTTGGTTTTCTTCTTTTCTATCCCTGTTTTTCTTGGTTTTTTTCGGCTCTAAGCCTGCTTTTCTTGGTTTTTTTCGGCTCTAACCCTGTTTTTCTTGGTTTTCTTCCTTTTTAACCCTGCTTTTCTTGGTTTTCTTCTTTCCTATCACAGTTTTTCTTGGTTTTTTTCCGGCTCTAAGCCAGCTTTTCTTGGTTTATTTCCGCTCTAACCCTGTTTTTCTTGGTTTTCTTCTGTTCTAACCCGGCTTTTCTTGGTTTTCTTCTGCTCTAACCCGACTTTTCTTGGATTTCTTCCATTCTAACCAGGCTTTTCTTGGTTTTCTTCCATTCTAACCCGGCTTTTCTTGGTTTTCTTCTGCTCTAACCCGACTTTTCTTTGTTTTCTTCCATTCTAACCAGGCTTTTCTTGGTTTTCTTCCATTCTAAACCGGCTTTTCTTGGTTTTCTTCTGCTCTAACTCTGCTTTTCTTGTTTTTTTCCGGCTCTAACCTGGCTTTTTTTGGTTTTCTTCCTCTCTAACCCTGTTTTTCTTGGTTTTCGTCCGCTCTAACCCTGCTTTTCTTGGTTTTCTTCTGTTCTAACCCCGCTTTTCTTGGTTTTCTTCTGTTCTAACCCTGCTTTTCTGGGATTTCTTCAGCTCTAACCCTGTTTTTCTTGTTTTTCTCCGGCTCTAACCCTGTTTATCTTGGTTTTCGTCCGCTCTAACCCTGCTTTTCTTGGTTTTCTTCCGTTCTAACCCTGCTTTTCCTGGTTTTCTTCCATTCTAACCCTCTTTATCTTGGTTTTCGTCTGCTCTTACCCTGCTTTTCTTGTTTTTTTTCGGCTCTAAACCTGTTTTTCTTGGGTTTTTTTGGCTCTAACCCTATTTTTCTTGGTTTTCTTCCTTTCTAACCCGGCTTTTCTTGGATGTCTTCTGCTCTAACCCTGTTTTTCTTGATTTTCTTCCGTTCTAACCCGGCTTTTCTTGGATTTCTTCCGTTCTAACCCTGCTTTTCTTGGTTTTCTCTGTATATAACCCTGTTTATCTTGGTTTACTTCCGCTCTAACCCTGCTTTTCCTGGTTTTCTTCCGCTCTAACCCTGCTTTTCTTGGTTTTCTTCCGTTCTAACCCTGCTTTTCCTGGTTTTCTTCCGTTATAACCCTGTTTTTCTTGGTTTTCTCCGGCTCTAACCCTGTTTATCTTGTTTTTCGTCCGCTCTAACCCTGCTTTTCTTCGTTTTCTTCCGTTCTAACCCTGCTTTTCCTGGTTTTCTTCCGTTCTAACCCTGCTTTTCTTGGTTTTCTCCGGCTGTAACCCTGTTTATCTTGGTTTTCTTCCGTTCTAACCCTGCTTTTCTTGGTTTCCTTCCGCTCTAAACCTGTTTTTCTTGGGTTTTTTTCGGCTCTAACGCTGTTTTTCTTGGTTTTCTTCCTTTCTAACCCTGCTTTTCTTGGTTTTCTTCTGCTCTAACCCTGTTTTTCTTATTTTTCTTCCTTTCTAACCCTCCTTTTTTTCGTTTTCTTCTGCTCCAACCCTGTTTTTCTTGGTTTTCTTCCGTTCTAACCCGGCTTTTCTTGGTTTTCTTCTTTTCTAATACTGTTTTTCTTGTTTTTTTCGGCTCTAGGCCTGCTTTTCTTGGTTTTCTTCTGCTCTAACTCTGTTTTTCTTGGTTTTTTTTGGCTCTAACCTGGCTTTTCTTGGTTTTCTTCTGTTCTAACCTTGCTTTTCTTGGTTTTCTTCCGTTCTAACCCTGCTTTTCTTGGTTTTCTCCGGCTCTAACCCTGTTTATCTTGGTGTTCGTCCGAACTAACCCTGTTTTTCTTGGTTTTCGTCCGCTCTAACCCTGCTTTTCTTGGTTTTCTTCCGTTCTAACCCTGCTTTTCTTGGTTTTCTTCTATTCTAACCCTGCTTTTCTGGGATTTCTTCAGCTCTAACCCTGTTTTTCTTGGTTTTCTCCGGCTCTAACCCTGTTTATCTTGGTTTTCGTCCGCTCTAACCCTGCTTTTCTTGGTTTTCTTCCGTTCTAACCCTGCTTTTCCTGGTTTTCTTCCATTCTAACCCTGATAATCTTGGTTTTCTCCGGCTCTAACCCTGTTTATCTTGGTTTTCGTCCGCTCTAACCCTGGTTTTCTTGGTTTTTTTCGGCTCTAAACCTGTTTTTCTTGGTTTTCTTCCGTTCTAACTCGGCTTTTCTTGGATTTCTTCCGTTCTAACCCTGCTTTTTTTCGTTTTCTCCGTATATAACCCTGTTTATCTTGGTTTCCTTCCGCTCTAACCCTGCTTTTCCTGGGTTTCTTCTGCTCTAACCCTGCTTTTCTTGGTTTTCTTCCGTTCTAACCCTGCTTTTCCTGGTTTTCTTCCGTTCTAACCCTGTTTTTCTTGGTTTTCTCTGGCTCTAACCCTGTTTATCTTGTTTTTCGTCCGCTCTAACCCTGCTTTTCTTCGTTTTCTTCTGTTCTAACCCTGCTTTTCCTGGTTTTCTTCCGTTCTAACCCTGCTTTTCTTGGTTTTATCCGGCTGTAACCCTGTTTATCTTGGTTTTCTTCCGTTCTAACCCTGCTTTTCTTGGTTTCCTTCCGCTCTAAACCTGTTTTTCTTGGGTTTTTTTCGGCTCTAACGCTGTTTTTCTTGGTTTTCTTACTTTCTAACCCTGCTTTTCTTGGTTTTCTTCCGCTCTAACCCTGCTTCTCTTGGTTTTCTTCCTTTCTAACCCTCCTTTTCTTCGTTTTCTTCTGCTCTAACCCTGTTTTTCTTGGTTTTCTTCCGTTCTAACCTGGCTTTTCTTGGTTTTCTTCTTTTCTAATACTGTCTTTCTTGTTTTTTTTCGGCTCTAGTCCTGCTTTTCTTGGTTTTCTTCTGCTCTAACTCTGTTTTTCTTGGTTTTTTTTGGCTCTAACCTGGCTTTTCTTGGTTTTCTTCTGTTCTAACCCTGCTTTTCTTGGTTTTCTTCCGTTCTAACCTTGCTTTTCTTGGTTTTCTTCCGTTCTAACCCTGCTTTTCTTGGTTTTCTCCGGCTCTAACCCTGTTTATCTTGTTGTTCGTCCGCTCTAACCCTGTTTATCTTGGTTTCCTTCCGCTCTAACCCTGCTTTTCCTGGTTTTCTTCCGCTCTAACCCTGCTTTTCTTGGTTTTCTTCCGTTCTAACCCTGCTTTTCCTGGTTTTCTTCCGTTCTAACCCTGTTTTTCTTGGTTTTCTCCGGCTCTAACCCTGTTTATCTTGTTTTTCGTCCGCTCTAACCCTGCTTTTCTTCGTTTTCTTCCGTTCTAACCCTGCTTTTCCTGGTTTTCTTCCGTTCTAACCCTGCTTTTCTTGGTTTTCTCCGGCTGTAACCCTGTTTATCTTGGTTTTCTTCCGTTCTAACCCTGCTTTTCTTGGTTTTTTTCGGCTCTAAGCCAGCTTTTCTTGGTTTTTTTCGGCTCTAACCCTGTTTTTCTTGGTTTTCTTCCGCTCTTACCCGGCTTTTCTTGGTTTTCTTCTGCTTTAACCCTGTTTTTCCTGGTTTTCTTCCGTTCTAACCAGGCTTTTCTTGGTTTTCTTCCGTTCTAACCTGGCTTTTCTTGGTTTTCTTCTGCTCTAACCCTGTTTATCTTGGTTTTTTTCAGCTCTAAGCCTGCTTTTTTTGGTTTTCTTCTGTTCTAACCCTGTTTTTCTCTGTTTTTTTCGGCTCTAACCCTGCCTTTTTTGTTTTTTTTCGGCTCTAACCCTGTTTTTCTTGGTTTTTCTTCTGCTCTAACCCTGTTTATCTTGGTTTTCTTCCGCTCTAACGCTGTTTTTCTTGGTTTTCTTCAGCTCTTACCCTGTTTTTCTTGGTTTTCGTCCGCTCTAACCCTGCTTTTCTTGGTTTTCTTCCGTTCTAACCCGGCTTATCTTGGTTTTCTTCTGCTCTAACCCTGTTTTTCTTGTTTTTTTTCGGCTCTAACCCGGCTTTTCTTGGTTTTCTTTAGTTCTAACCCTGCTTTTCTTGGTTTTCTTCCGTTCTAACCCTGATTTTCTTGGTTTTCTCCAGCTCTAAACCTTTTTATCTTGGTTTTCTCCGGCTCTAACCAGGCTTTTCTAGGTTTTCTTCCGTTCTAACCTTGCTTTTCTTGGTTTTCTTCCGTTCTAGCCCTGCTTTTCTTGGTTTTCCCTGGCTCTAACCCTGTTTATCTTGGTTTTCTTCCGCTCTAAACTTGCTTTTCTTGGTTTTCTTCCGGTCTAAACCTGTTTTTCTTGGTTTTTTTTGGCTATAACCAAGTTTTCCTCTTTTTTTTCGGCTCTAACCCTGTTTTTCTTGGTTTTCTTCCGTTCTAACCCGGCTTTTCCTGGTTTTCTTCCGTTCCAAACCTGCTTTTCTTGGTTTTCTTCCGTTCTAACCCTGCTTTTCTTGGTTTTCTTCTACTCAAACCCTGCTTTCTTGGTTTTCTTCTGCTCTAACCCTGTTTTTCTTGGTTTTCTTCTGTTCTAACCCGACTTTTCTTGGTTTTCTTCTGTTCTAACCCTGTTTTTCTTGGGTTTTTTCGGCTCTAAGCCAGCTTTTCTTGTTTTTTTTTCGGCTCTAACCCTGTTTTTCTTGGTTTTCTTCCGTTCTAACCCGGCTTTTCTTGGTTTTCTTCCGCTCTAACCCTGTTTTTCTTGGTTTTCTTCCGTTCTAACCAGGCTTTTCTTGGTTTTCTTCCGTTCTAACTCGGCTTTTCTTGGTTTTCTTCTTCTCTAACGCTGTTTTTCTTAGTTTTTTTCGGCTCTAACCCTGTTTTTCTTGGTTTGCTTCCTTTCTAACCCTGTTTTTCTTGGTTTTCTTCTGCTCTAACCCTGTTTATGTTGGTTTTCGTCCGCTCTAACCCTGCTTTTCTTGGTTTTCTTCCGCTCTAACCTTGTTTTTCTTGGTTTTCTTCTGTTCAAACCCTGTTTTTCTTGGTTTTTTTTCGGCTCTAAGCCTGCTTTTTTTGGTTTTCTTCGGCTATAACCCTGTTTTTCTTGGTTTTTTTCGGCTCTAACCCTGTTTTTTTGGTTTTCTTCCGCTCTAACCCTGCTTTTCTTGGTTTTCTTCCTTTCTAACCCTCCTTTTCTTGGTTTTCTTCTGCTTTAACGCTGTTTTTCTTGGTTTTCTTCCGTTCTAACCCTGCTTTTCTTGGTTTTCTTCTTTTCTAACCCTGTTTTTCTTGGTTTTCTTCCACTCTAACCCTGTTTTTCTTGGTTTTTTTCGGCTCTAACCCTGCTTTTCTTGGTTTTCTAAGGTTCTAATCCTGCTTTTCTAGGTTTTCTTCCGCTCTAAACCTGCTTTTCTTGTTTTTTTTCGGCTCTAACCCTGTTTATCTTGGTTTTCGTCCGCTCTAACCCTGCATTTCTTGTTTTTTTTCGGCTCTAACCCTGTTTTTCTTGGTTTTCTTCCTTTCTAACCCTGCTTTTCTTGGATTTCTTCTGCTCTAACCCTGTTTTTCTTGGTTTTCTTCAGCTCTAACACTGTTTTTCTTGGTTTTCTTCCGTTCTAACCCTGCTTTTCTTGGTTTTCTTCCGTTCTAACCCTGCATTTCTTGGTTTTCTTCAGCTGTAACACTGTTTTTCTTGGTTTTCTCCGGCTCTAACCCTGTTTATCTTGGTTTTTGTCCGCTCTAACCCTGCTTTTCTTGGTTTTCTTCCGTTCTAACCCTGATTTTCCTGGTTTTCTTCCATTCCAACCCTGCTGTTCTTGTTTTACTCTGGCTCTAACCCTGTTTATCTTGGATTTCGTCCACTCTAACCCTGTTTTTCTTGGTTTTCTTCCGTTCTTACCCGGCTTTTCTTGGTTTTCTTCCGCTCTAACCCTGTTTTTCTTGTATTTTTTCGGCTCTAACCCTGTTTTTCTTGGTTTTTTTCGGTTCTAACCCTGTTTTTCTTGGTTTTCTTCCGTTCTAAACCTGCTTTTCTTGGTTTTCTTCCGTTCTAACCCGGCTTTTCTTGGTTTTCTTCTGTTCTAACACCGTTTTTCTTGGTTTTTTTCAGCTTTAAGCCTGCTTTTCCTGGTTTTCTTCCGCTCTAACACGGCTTTTCTTGGTTTGCTTCCGTTCTAACCCTGCTTTTCTTGGTTTTCTTCCGCTCTAACCCTGCTTTTCTTGGTTTTCTTCCGCTCTAACCCTGTTTTTATTGGTTTTATTCGGCTAAAACCCTGTTTTTCTTGGTTTTCTTCTGCTCTAACCCTGTTTTTCTTGTTTTTTTTCGGCTCTAACCTTGTTTTTCTTGGTTTTCTTCCGTTCTCACCCGGCTTTTCTTGGTTTTCTTCTGCTCTAACCCTGTTTTTCTTGGTTTTTTTCGGCTCTAACCCTGTTTTTCTTGGCTTTTTTCGGCTCTAACCCTGTTTTTCTTGGTTTTCTTCCGTTCTAACCCGGCTTTTCTTGGTTTTCTTTTGTTCTGACCCGGCTTTTCTTGGTTTTCTTCCATTCTAACCCTGTTTTTCTTGGTTTTCTTCTGCTCTATCCCTGTTTTTCTTGGTTTTTTTCAGCTCTAACCCTGTTTTTCTTCGTTTTCTTCGGCTCTAACCCTGTTTTTCTTGGTTTACTTCCGCTCTAACCATGCTTTTCTTGGTTTTCTTCCGCTCTAACCCTGCTTTTCTTGGTTTCCTTCTACTCTAACCTTGTTTTTCTTGGTTTTCTTCCGTTCTTACCCTGTTTTTCTTGGTTTTCTTCTGCTCTAACCCTGTTTTTCTTGGTTTTTTTCAGCTATATCCCTTTTTTTCTTGGTTTTCTTCCGCTCTAAACCTGCTTTTCTTGGTTTTCTTCGGCTCTAACCCTGCTGTTCTTGGTTTTCTTTCGTTCTAACCCGGCTTTTCTTGGTTTTCTTCTGATCTAAGACTGTTTTTCTTGTTTTTTTTCAGCTCTAACCCTGTTTTTCTTGGTTTTCTTCCGTTCTAACCCGGGTTTTCTTGGTTTTCTACCGCTCTAACCATTCTTTTCTTGGTTTTTTTTAGCTCTACCCTGTTTTTCTTGTTATTCTTCAGTTCTAACCCAGCTTTTCCTGGTTTTCTTCCGTTCTAACCCGGCTTTTCTTGGTTTTCTTGTGCTGTAACCCTGTTTTTCTTGGTTTTCTTCCGTTCTAACCCGGCTTTTCTTGGTTTTCTTCCGTTCTAACCCGGCTTCTCTTGGTTTTCTTCTGTTCTAACCCTGTTTTTCTTGGATTTTTTCCGCTCTAACCCTGTTTTTCTAGGTTTTCTTCCGTTCTAACCCGGCTTTTCCTGGTTTTCTTCCGTTCAAACCTGGCTTTTCTTTGTTTTCTTCTGTTCTAACCCTGTTTTTCTTGGTTTTCTTCCGCTCTAACCCTGTTTTCTTGGTTTTTTTCAGCTCTAACCCTGTTTTTCTTGGTTTTCTTCCGCTCTAACCCTGCTTTTCTTGGTTTTCTTCGGCTCTAACCCTGCCTTTCTTGGTTTTCTTCCGTTCTAACCCGGCTTTTCTTGGTTTTCTTCTGCTCTAAGCCTGTTTTTCTTGGTTTTTTTCGGCTCTAACCCTGTTTTTCTTGGTTTTCTTCCGCTCTAACCCGGCTTTTCTTGGTTTTCTTCTGCTCTAACCCTGTTTTTCTTGTTTCTTTTCGGCTCTAACCCTGTTTTTCTTGGTTTTCTTCTGATCTAACCCTGTTTTTCTTCGTTTTCTTCCGTACTTACCCGGCTTTTCTTGGTTTTCATCCGCTCTAACCCTGTTTTTCTTGGTTTTTTTCGGCTCTAACCCTGTTTTTCTTGGTTTTCTTCGGCTCTAACCCTGTTTTTCTTGGTTTTCTTCGGGTCTAACCCTGCTTTTTCTGGTTTTCTTCCGTTCTAACCCGGCTTTTCCTGGTTTTCTTCCGTTCTAACCCGGCTTTTCTTGGTTTTCTTCTGTTCTAACCCTGTTTTTCTTGGTTTTTTTCGGCTCTAACCCTGTTTTTCTTGGTTTTCTTCCGTTCTAACCCGGCTTTTCTTGGTTTTCTTCCGTACTAACTTGGCTTTTCTTGGTTTTCTTCTGCCCTAAACCTTTTTTTCTTGGTTTTCTTCCGTTCTAACCCGGCTTTTCTTGGTTTTCTTCTGCTCTAACCCTTTTTTTCTTGGTTTATTTCGGCTCTAACCCTGTTTTTCTTGGTTTTCTTCCGTTCTAACCCGGCTTTTCTTGGTTTTCTTCCGTTCTAACCCGTCTTTTCTTGGTTTTCTTATGTTCTAAACCTGTTTTTCTTGGTTTTCTTTCGTTCTAACCCGGCTTTTCTTGGTTTTCTTCTGCTCTAACCCTGTTTTTCTTGGTTTTCTTCCGCTCTAACCCTGTTTTTCTTGGTTTTCTTCCGTTCTAACCCGGCTTTTCCTGGTTTTCTTCCGCTCTAACCCTGCTTTTCTTGGTTTTCTTCCGTTCTAACCCGGCTTTTCTTGGTTTTCTTCTGTTCTAACCCTGTTTTTCTTGGTTTTTTTCGGCTCTAACCCTGTTTTTCTTGGTTTTCTTCCGCTCTAACCCTGTTTTTCTTGGTTTTCTTCCGCTCTAACCCTGCTTTTCTTGTTTTTTTTCGGCTTTAAGCCTGCTTTTCCTATTTTTCTTCCGCTCTAACCCTGCTTTTCTTGGTTTTCTTCCGTTCTAACCCTGCTTTTCTTGGTTTTCTTCCGCTCTAACCCGGCTTTTCCTGGTTTTCTTCCGCTCCAACCCTGCTTTTCTTGGTTTTCTTCCGCTCTAACCCTGCTTTTCTTGGTTTTCTTCCGCTCTAACCCTGTTTTTCTTGGTTTTCTTCGGCTCTAACCCTGTTCTTCTTGGTTTTCTTCGGTTCTAACCCTGCTTTTCTTGGTTTTCTTCCGCTCTAACCCTGTTTTTCTTGGTTTTCTTCGGCTCTAACCCTGTTCTTCTTGGTTTTCTTCCGCTCTAACCCTGTTTTTCTTGGTTTTCTTCCGTTCTAACCCGGCTTTTCCTGGTTTTCTTCCGCTCTAACCCTGCTTTTCTTGGTTTTCTTCCGCTCTAACCCGGCTTTTCTTGGTTTTCTTCCGTTCTAACCCGGCTTTTCTTGGTTTTCTTCCGCTCTAACCCTGTTTTTCTTGGTTTTCTTCCGCTCTATCCCTGTTTTTCTTGTTTTCTTCCGTTCTAACCCGGCTTTTCTTGGTTTTCTTCCGTTCTAACCCGGCTTTTCTTGGTTTTCTTATGTTCTAAACCTGTTTTTCTTGGTTTTCTTCCGTTCTAACCCGGCTTTTCTTGGTTTTCTTCTGCTCTAACCCTGTTTTTCTTGGTTTTTTTCGGCTCTAACACTGTTTTTCTTGGTTTTCTTCCGTTCTAATCCGGCTTTTCTTGGTTTTCTTCCGTTCTAACCCGGCTTTTCTTGGTTTTCTTATGTTCTAAACCTGTTTTTCTTAGTTTACTTCCGTTCTAACCCGGCTTTTCTTGGTTTTCTTCTGCTCTAACCCTGTTTTTCTTGTTTTTTTTCGGCTCTAACCCTGTTTTTCTTGGTTTTCTTCCGTTCTAACCCGGCTTATCTTGGTTTTCTTCCGTTCTAACCCGGCTTTTCTTGGTTTTCTTCTGCTCTAACCCTGTTTTTCTTGGTTTTCTTCGGTTCTAACCCTACTTTTCTTGGTTTTCTTCCGCTCTAACCCTGCTTTTCTTGGTTTTCTTCCGCTCTAACCCGGCTTTTCCTGGTTTTCTTCTGCTCTAACCCTGCTTTTCTTGGTTTTCTTCCGCTCTAACCCGGCTTTTCTTGGTTTTCTTCCGCTCTAACCCTGTTTTTCTTGGTTTTTTTCGGCTCTAACCCTGTTTTTCTTGGTTTTCTTCCGCTCTAACCCTGTTTTTCTTAGTTTTCTTCCGTTCTAACCCGGCTTTTCTTGGTTTTCTTATTTTCTAAACCTGTTTGTCTTGGTTTTCTTTCGTTCTAACCCGGATTTTCTTGGTTTTCTTCTGCTCTAACCCTGTTTTTCTTTGTTTTTTTCGGCTCTAACCCTGTTTTTCTTGGTTTTCTTCCGTTCTAACCAGGCTTTTCTTGGTTTTCTTCCGTTCTAACCCGGCTTTTCTTGGTTTTCTTATGTTCTAAACCTGTTTTTCTTAGTTTTCTTCTGTTCTAAAACGGCTTTTCTTGGTTTTCTTCTGCTCTAACCCTGTTTTTCTTGGTTTTCTTCCGCTCTAACCCTGTTTCTCTTGGTTTTCTTCCGTTCTAACCCGGCTTATCTTGGTTTTCTTCCGTTCTAACCCGGCTTTTCTTGGTTTTCTTATGTTCTAAACCTGTTTTTCTTGGTTTTCTTCCGTTCTAACCCGGCTTTTCTTGGTTTTCTTCTGCTCTAACCCTGTTTTTCTTGGTTTTCTTCGGTTCTAACCCTACTTTTCTTGGTTTTCTTCCGCTCTAACCCTGCTTTTCTTGGTTTTCTTCCGCTCTAACCCGGCTTTTCTTGGTTTTCTTCTGCTCTAACCCTGCTTTTCTTGGTTTTCTTCCGCTCTAACCCGGCTTTTCTTGGTTTTCTTCCGCTCTAACCCTGTTTTTCTTGGTTTTTTTCGGCTCTAACCCTGTTTTTCTTGGTTTTCTTCCGTTCTAACCAGGCTTTTCTTGGTTTTCTTCCGTTCTAACTCGGCTTTTCTTGGTTTTCTTGTGTTCTAAACCTGTTTTTCTTAGTTTTCTTCTGTTCTAGAACGGCTTTTCTTGGTTTTTTTCAGCTCTAACCCTGTTTTTCTTGGTTTTCTTCCGCTCTAACCCTGTTTCTTTTGGTTTTCTTCCGTTCTAACCCGGCTTTTCCTGGTTTTCTTCTGTTCTAACCCGGCTTTTCTTGGTTTTCTTCTGTTCTAACCCTGTTTTTATTGGTTTTTTTCGGTTCTAACCCTGTTTTTCTTGGTTTTCTTCCGTTCTAACCCGGCTTTTCTTGGTTTTCTTCCGTTCTAACCCGGCTTTTCTTGGTTTTCTTCTGCTCTAAACCTGTTTTTCTTGGTTTTCTTCCGTTCTAACCCGGCTTTTCTTGGTTTTCTTCTGCTCTAACCCTGTTTTTCTTGGTTTTTTTCGGCTCTAACCCTGTTTTTCTTGGTTTTCTTCCGTTCTAACCCGGCTTTTCCTGGTTTTCTTCCATTCTAACCCGGCTTTTCTTGGTTTTCTTTCGCTCTAACCTTGTTTTTATTGGTTTTTTTCGGCTCTAACCCTGCTTTTCTTGGTTTTCTTCCGCTCTAACCCGACTTTTCTTGGTTTTCTTCTGCTCTAACCCTGTTTTTCTTGGTTTTTTTCGGCTCTAACCCTGTTTTTCTTGGTTTTCTTCCGTTCTAACCCGGCTTTTCTTGGTTTTCTTCCGTTCTAACCCGGCTTTTCTTGGTTTTCTTGTGATCTAACCCTGTTTTTCTTGGTTTTCTTCCGCTCGAACCCTGCTTTTCTTGGTTTTCTTCCGTTCTAACCCGGCTTTTCTTGGTTTTCTTCCGCTCTAACCCTGTTTTTCTTGGTTTTTTTCGGCTCTAACCCTGTTTTTCTTGGTTTTCTTCCGCTCTAACCCTGTTTTTCTTAGTTTTCTTCCGTTCTAACCCGGCTTTTCTTGGTTTTCTTATGTTCTAAACCTGTTTTTCTTGGTTTAGTTCCGTTCTAACCCGGCTTTTCTTGGTTTTCTTCTGCTCTAACCCTGTTTTTCTTGGTTTTTTTCGGCTCTAACCCTGTTTTTCTTGGTTTTCTTCCGTTCTAACCAGGCTTTTCTTTGTTTTCTTCTGTTCTAACCCGGCTTTTCTTGTTTTTCTTATATTCTAAACCTGTTTTTCTTAGTTTTCTTCCGTTCTAAAACGGCTTTTCTTGGTTTTCTTCTGCTCTAACCCTTTTTTTCTTGGTTTTCTTCGGTTCTAACCCTGCTTTTCTTGGTTTTCTTCCGCTCTAACCCTGCTTTTCTTGGTTTTCTTCCGCTCTAACCCTGTTTTTCTTGGTTTTCTTCCGTTCTAACCTGGCTTTTCCTGGTTTTCTTCTGTTCTAATCCGGCTTTTCTTGGTTTTCTTCTGTTCTAACCCTGTTTTTCTTGGTTTTTTTCGGTTCTAACCCTGTTTTTCTTGGTTTTCTTCTGTTCTAACCCTGTTTTTCTTGGTTTTTTTCGGCTTTAAGCCTGCTTTTCTTGGTTTTCTTTCGCTCTAAACCTGTTTTTCTTGGTTTTTTTCGGCTCTAACCCTGTTTTCTTGGTTTTCTTCCGTTCTAACCCGGCTTTTCTTGGTTTTCTTATGTTCTAAACCTGTTTTTCTTGGTTTAGTTCCGTTCTAACCCGGCTTTTCTTGGTTTTCTTCTTCTCTAACCCTGTTTTTCTTGGTTTTTTTCGGCTCTAACCCTGTTTTTCTTGGTTTTCTTCCGTTCTAACCAGGCTTTTCTTGGTTTTCTTCTGTTCTAACCCGGCTTTTCTTGGTTTTCTTATATTCTAAACCTGTTTTTCTTAGTTTTCTTCCGTTCTAAAACGGCTTTTCTTGGTTTTCTTGTGCTCTAACCCTGTTTTTCTTGGTTTTCTTCCGCTCTAACCCTGTTTTTCTTGGTTTTCTTCCGTTCTAACCCGGCTTTTCCTGGTCTTCTTCTGTTCTAACCCGGCTTTTCTTGGTTTTCTTCTGTTCTAACCCTGTTTTTTATGGTTTTTTTCGGTTCTAACCCTGTTTTTCTTGGTTTTCTTCCGCTCTAACCCGGCTTTTCTTGGTTTTCTTCCGTTCTAACCCGGCTTTTCTTGGTTTTCTTCTGCTCTAAACCTGTTTTTCTTGGTTTTCTTCCGTTCTAACCCGGCTTTTCTTGGTTTTCTTCTGCTCTAACCCTGTTTTTCTTGTTTTTTTTCGGCTCTAACCCTGTTTTTCTTGGTTTTCTTCCGTTCTAACCCGGCTTTTCCTGGTTTTCTCCCGTTCTAACCCGGCTTTTCTTGGTTTTCATCCGCTCTAACCCTGTTTTTATTGTTTTTTTTCGGCTCTAACCCTGTTTTTCTTGGTTTTCTTCAGCTCTAACCCGGCTTTTCTTGGTTTTCTTCTGCTCTAACCCTGCTTTTCTTGGTTTTTTTCGGCTCTAACCCTGTTTTTCTTGGTTTTCTTCCGTTCTAACCCGGCTTTTCTTGGTTTTCTTCCGTTCTTACCCGGCTTTTCTTGGTTTTCTTATGTTCTAAACCTGTTTTTCTTGGTTTTCTTCCGTTCTAACCCGGCTTTTCTTGGTTTTCTTCTGCTCTAACCCTGTTTTTCTTGGTTTTCTTCAGCTCTAACCCTGTTTTTCTTGGTTTTCTTCCGTTCTAACCCGGCTTTCCCTGGTTTTCTTCCGCTCTAACCCTGCTTTTCTTGGTTTTCTTCGGCTCTAACCCTGTTTTTCTTGGTTTTCTTCCGCTCTAACCCTGTTTTTCTTGGTTTTTTTTGGCTCTAACCCTGTTTTTCTTGGTTTTCTTCCGCTCTAACCCTGTTTTTCTTAGTTTTCTTCCGTTCTAACCCGGCTTTTCTTGGTTTTCTTATGTTCTAAACCTGTTTTTCTTGGTTTTCTTCCGCTCTAACCCGGCTTTTCTTGGTTTTCTTCCGCTCTAACCCTGTTTTTCTTGGTTTTTTCCGGCTCTATCCCTGTTTTTCTTGGTTTTCTTCCGTTCTAACCCGGCTTTTCTTGGTTTTCTTCCGTTCTAACCCGGCTTTTCTTGGTTTTATTGTGTTCTAAACCTGTTTTTCTTGGTTTTCTTCCGTTCTAACCCGGCTTTTCTTGGTTTTCTTCTGCTCTAACCCTGTTTTTCTTGGTTTTTTTCGGCTCTAACCCTGTTTTCTTGGTTTTCTTCCGTTCTAACCCGGCTTTTCTTGGTTTTCTTCCGTTCTAACCCGGCTTTTCTTGGTTTTATTATGTTCTAAACCTGTTTTTCTTAGTTTACTTCCGTTCTAACCCGGCTTTTCTTGGTTTTCTTCTGCTCTAACCCTGTTTTTCTTGTTTTTTTTCGGCTCTAACCCTGTTTTTCTTCGTTTTCTTCCGTTCTAACCCGGCTTTTCTTGGTTTTCTTCCGTTCTAACCCGGCTTTTCTTTGTTTTCTTATGTTCTAAACCTGTTTTTCTTGGTTTTTTTCCGTTCTAACCCGGCTTTTCTTGGTTTTCTTCAGCTCTAACCCTGTTTTTCTTGGTTTTCTTCCGCTCTAACCCTGTTTTTCTTGGTATTCTTCCGTTCTAACCCGGCTTTTCCTGGTTTTCTTCCGCTCTAACCCTGCTTTTCTTGGTTTTCTTCCGCTCTAACCCTGTTTTTCTTGGTTTTCTTCCGCTCTAACCCTGTTTTTCTTAGTTTTCGTCCGTTCTAACCCGGCTTTTCTTGGTTTTCTTATGTTCTAAACCTGTTTTTCTTGGTTTTCTTCCGTTCTAACCCGGCTTTTCTTGGTTTTCTTCTGCTCTAACCCTGTTTTTCTTGGTTTTTTTCGGCTCTAACCCTGTTTTTCTTGGTTTTTTTCGGCTCTAACCCTGTTTTTCTTGGTTTTCTTCCGCTCTAACCCTGTTTTTCTTAGTTTTCTTCCGGTCTAACCCGGCTTTTCTTGGTTTTCTTATGTTCTAAACCTGTTTTTCTTGGTTTTCTTCCGTTCTAACCCGGCTTTTCCTGGTTTTCTTCTGTTCTAACCCGGCTTTTCTTGGTTTTCTTCTGTTCTAACCCTGTTTTTCTTGGTTTTTTTCGGTTCTAACCCTGTTTTTCTTGGTTTTCTTCCGTTCTAACCCGGCTTTTCTTGGTTTTCTTCCGTTCTAACCCGGCTTTTCTTGGTTTTCTTCTGCTCTAAACCTGTTTTTCTTGGTTTACTTCCGTTCTAACCCGGCTTTTCTTGGTTTTCTTCTGCTCTAACCCTGTTTTTCTTGTTTTTTTTCGGCTCTAACCCTGTTTTTCTTGGTTTTCTTCCGTTCTAACCCGGCTTTTCCTGGTTTTCTTCCGTTCTAACCCGGCTTTTCTTGGTTCTCTTTCGCTCTAACCCTGTTTTTATTGGTTTTTTTCGGCTCTAACCCGGCTTTTCTTGGTTTTCTTCCGCTCTAACCCGGCTTTTCTTGGTTTTCTTCTGCTCTAACCCTGTTTTTCTTGGTTTTTTTCGGCTCTAACCCTATTTTTCTTGGTTTTCTTCCGTTCTAACCCGGCTTTTCTTGGTTTTCTTCCGTTTTAACCCGGCTTTTCTTGGATGTCTTCTGCTCTAACCCTGTTTTTCTTGGTTTTCTTCCGTTCTAACCCGGCTTTTCTTGTTTTTCTTCCGTTCTAACCCGGCTTTTCTTGGTTTTCTTCTGCTCTAAACCTGTTTTTCTTGGTTTTCTTCTGTTCTAACCCGGCTTTTCTTGGTTTTCTTCTGCTCTAACCCTGTTTTTCTTGTTTTTTTTCGGCTCTAACCCTGTTTTTCTTGGTTTTCTTCCGTTCTAACCCGGCTTTTCCTGGTTTTCTTCCGTTCTAACCCGGCTTTTCTTGGTTTTCTTTCGCTCTAACCCTGTTTTTATTGGTTTTTTTCGGCTCTAACCCTGTTTTTCTTGGTTTTCTTCCGCTCTAATCCGGCTTTTCTTGGTTTTCTTCTGCTCTAACCCTGTTTTTCTTGGTTTTTTTCGGCTCTAACCCTGTTTTTCTTGGTTTTCTTCCGCTCTAACCCTGTTTTTCTTAGTTTTCTTCCGGTCTAACCCGGCTTTTCTTGGTTTTCTTATGTTCTAAACCTGTTTTTCTTGGTTTTCTTCCGTTCTAACCCGGCTTTTCCTGGTTTTCTTCTGTTCTAACCCGGCTTTTCTTGGTTTTCTTCTGTTCTAACCCTGTTTTTCTTGGTTTTTTTCGGTTCTAACCCTGTTTTTCTTGGTTTTCTTCCGTTCTAACCCGGCTTTTCTTGGTTTTCTTCCGTTCTAACCCGGCTTTTCTTGGTTTTCTTCTGCTCTAAACCTGTTTTTCTTGGTTTACTTCCGTTCTAACCCGGCTTTTCTTGGTTTTCTTCTGCTCTAACCCTGTTTTTCTTGTTTTTTTTCGGCTCTAACCCTGTTTTTCTTGGTTTTCTTCCGTTCTAACCCGGCTTTTCCTGGTTTTCTTCCGTTCTAACCCGGCTTTTCTTGGTTCTCTTTCGCTCTAACCCTGTTTTTATTGGTTTTTTTCGGCTCTAACCCGGCTTTTCTTGGTTTTCTTCCGCTCTAACCCGGCTTTTCTTGGTTTTCTTCTGCTCTAACCCTGTTTTTCTTGGTTTTTTTCGGCTCTAACCCTATTTTTCTTGGTTTTCTTCCGTTCTAACCCGGCTTTTCTTGGTTTTCTTCCGTTTTAACCCGGCTTTTCTTGGATGTCTTCTGCTCTAACCCTGTTTTTCTTGGTTTTCTTCCGTT
The DNA here is from genome assembly GCF_054131305.1 of Coturnix japonica. Lineage (NCBI taxonomy): Eukaryota > Metazoa > Chordata > Aves > Galliformes > Phasianidae > Coturnix > Coturnix japonica. The sequence continues at coordinate 3,475,309 of NW_028188946.1, forward strand.
CTAAACCGGCTTTTCTTGTTTTTCTTCCGTTCTAACCCGGCTTTTCTTGGTTTTCTTCTGCTCTAAACCTGTTTTTCTTGGTTTTCTTCTGTTCTAACCCGGCTTTTCTTGGTTTTCTTCTGCTCTAACCCTGTTTTTCTTGTTTTTTTTCGGCTCTAACCCTGTTTTTCTTGGTTTTCTTCCGTTCTAACCCGGCTTTTCCTGGTTTTCTTCCGTTCTAACCCGGCTTTTCTTGGTTTTCTTTCGCTCTAACCCTGTTTTTATTGGTTTTTTTCGGCTCTAACCCTGTTTTTCTTGGTTTTCTTCCGCTCTAATCCGGCTTTTCTTGGTTTTCTTCTGCTCTAACCCTGTTTTTCTTGGATTTTTTCGGCTCTAACCCTGTTTTTCTTGGTTTTCTTCTACTCTAACCCTGTTTTTCTTAGTTTTCTTCCGTTCTAACCCGGCTTTTCTTGGTTTTCTTATGTTCTAAACCTGTTTTTCTTGGTTTTCTTCCGTTCTAACCCGGCTTTTCCTGGTTTTCTTCTGTTCTAACCCGGCTTTTCTTGGTTTTCTTCTGTTCTAACCCTGTTTTTCTTGGTTTTTTTCGGTTCTAACCCTGTTTTTCTTGGTTTTCTTCCGTTCTAACACGGCTTTTCTTGGTTTTCTTCCGTTCTAACCCGGCTTTTCTTGGTTTTCTTCTGCTCTAAACCTGTTTTTCTTGGTTTTCTTCCGTTCTAACCCGGCTTTTCTTGGATTTCTTCTGCTCTAACCCTGTTCTTCTTGTTTTTTTTCGGCTCTAACCCTGTTTTTCTTGGTTTTTTTCGGCTCTAACCCTGTTTTTCTTGGTTTTCTTCCGCTCTAACCCTGTTTTTCTTGGTTTTCTTCCGTTCTAACCCGGCTTTTCTTGGTTTTCTTCTGCTCTAACCCTGTTTTTCTTGGTTTTTTTCGGCTCTAACCCTGTTTTTCTTGGTTTTCTTCCGTTCTAACCCGGCTTTTCCTGGTTTTCTTCCGTTCTAACCCGGCTTTTCTTGGTTTTCTTTCGCTCTAACCCTGTTTTTATTGGTTTTTTTCGGCTCTAACCCTGTTTTTCTTGGTTTTCTTCCGCTCCAACCCGGCTTTTCTTGGTTTTCTTCTGCTCTAACCCTGTTTTTCTTGGATTTTTTCGGCTCTAACCCTGTTTTTCTTGGTTTTCTTCTGTTCTTACCCGGCTTTTCTTGGTTTTCTTCCGTCCTTACCCGGCTTTTCTTGGTTTTCTTATGTTCTAAACCTGTTTTTCTTGGTTTTCTTCCGTTCTAACCTGGCTTTTCTTGGTTTTCTTCTGCTCTAACCCTGTTTTTCTTGGTTTTCTTCCGCTCTAACCCTGTTTTTCTTGATTTTCTTCCGCTCTAACCCTGTTTTTGTTGTTTTTCTTCCGTTCTAACCCGGCTTTTCTTGGTTTTCTTATGTTCTAAACCTGTTTTTCTTGGTTTTCTTCCGCTCTAACCCGGCTTTTCTTGGTTTTCTTCCGCTCTAACCCTGTTTTTCTTGGTTTTTTCCGGCTCTATCCCTGTTTTTCTTGGTTTTCTTCCGTTCTAACCCGGCTTTTCTTGGTTTTCTTCCGTTCTAACCCGGCTTTTCTTGGTTTTATTATGTTCTAAACCTGTTTTTCTTGGTTTTCTTCCGTTCTAACCCGGCTTTTCTTGGTTTTCTTCTGCTCTAACCCTGTTTTTCTTGGTTTTTTTCGGCTCTAACCCTGTTTTCTTGGTTTTCTTCCGTTCTAACCCTGCTTTTCTTGGTTTTCTTCTGTTCTAACCCGGCTTTTCTTGGTTTTATTATGTTCTAAACCTGTTTTTCTTAGTTTACTTCCGTTCTAACCCGGCTTTTCTTGGTTTTCTTCGGCTCTAACCCTGTTTTTCTTGGTTTTTTTTGGCTCTAACCCTGTTTTTCTTCGTTTTCTTCCGTTCTAACCCGGCTTTTCTTGGTTTTCTTCCGTTCTAACCCGGCTTTTCTTTGTTTTCTTATGTTCTAAACCTGTTTTTCTTGGTTTTCTTCCGTTCTAACCCGGCTTTTCCTGGTTTTCTTTCGCTCTAACCCTGCTTTTCTTGGTTTTCTTCCGCTCTAACCCGGCTTTTCTTGGTTTTCTTCCGCTCTAACCCTGTTTTTCTTGGTTTTTTTCGGCTCTAACCCTGTTTTTCTTGGTTTTCTTCCGCTCTAACCCTGTTTTTCTTAGTTTTCATCCGTTCTAACCCGGCTTTTCTTGGTTTTCTTATGTTCTAAACCTGTTTTTCTTGGTTTTCTTCCGTTCTAACCCGGCTTTTCCTGGTTTTCTTCTGTTATAACCTGGCATTTCTTGAATTTCTTCTGTTCTAACCCTGTTTTTATTGGTTTTTTTCGGTTCTAACCCTGTTTTTCTTGGCGTTCTTCCTTTCTAACCCGGCTTTTCTTGGTTTTCTTCCGTTCTAACCCGGCTTTTCTTGGTTTTCTTCTGCTCTATACCTGTTTTTCTTGGTTTTCTTCCGTTCTAACCCGGCTTTTCTTGGTTTTCTTCCGTTCTTACCCGGCTTTTCTTGGTTTTCTTATGTTCTAAACCTGTTTTTCTTGATTTTCTTCCGTTCTAACCCGGCTTTTCTTGGTTTTCTTCTGCTCTAACCCTGTTTTTCTTGGTTTTCTTCCGCTCTAACCCTGTTTTTCTTGATTTTCTTCCGCTCTAACCCTGTTTTTGTTGTTTTTCTTCCGTTCTAACCCGGCTTTTCTTGGTTTTCTTCGGCTCTAACCCTGTTTTTCTTGGTTTTTTTCGGCTCTAACCCTGTTTTTCTTCGTTTTATTCCGTTCTAACCCGGCTTTTCTCTTTTTTTCTTCCGTTCTAACCCGGCTTTTCTTTGTTTTCTTATGTTCTAAACCTGTTTTTCTTGGTTTTCTTCCGTTCTAACCCGGCTTTTCTTGGTTTTCTTCTGCTCTAACCCTGTTTTTCTTGGTTTTCTTCCGCTCTAACCCTGTTTTTCTTGGTTTTCTTCCGTTCTAACCCGGCTTTTCCTGGTTTTCTTCCGCTCTAACCCTGCTTTTCTTGGTTTTCTTCCGCTCTAACCCTGTTTTTCTTGGTTTTCTTCCGCTCTAACCCTGTTTTTCTTGGTTTTTTTCGGCTCTAACCCTGTTTTTCTTGGTTTTCTTCCGCTCTAACCCTGTTTTTCTTAGTTTTCTTCCGTTCTAACCCGGCTTTTCTTGGTTTTCTTATGTTCTAAACCTGTTTTTCTTGGTTTTCTTCCGTTCTAACCCGGCTTTTCCTGTTTTTCTTCCGTTCTAACCCGACTTTTCTTGGTTTTCTTCTGCTCTAACCCTGTTTTTCTTGTTTTTTTTCGGCTCTAACCCTGTTTTTCTTGGTTTTCTTCCGTTCTAACCCGGCTTTTCCTGGTTTTCTTCCGTTCTAACCCGGCTTTTCTTGGTTCTCTTTCGCTCTAACCCTGTTTTTATTGGATTTTTTTCGGCTCTAACCCTGTTTTTCTTGGTTTTCTTCCGCTCTAACCCGGCTTTTCTTGGTTTTCTTCTGCTCTAACCCTGTTTTTCTTGGTTTTTTTCGGCTCTAACCCTGTTTTTCTTGGTTTTCTTCTGCTCTAACCCTGTTTTTCTTAGTTTTCTTCCGTTCTAACCCGGCTTTTCTTGGTTTTCTTATGTTCTAAACCTGTTTTTCTTGGTTTTCTTCCGTTCTAACCCGGCTTTTCCTGTTTTTCTTCCGTTCTAACCCGGCTTTTCTTGGTTTTCTTCTGCTCTAACCCTGTTTTTCTTGTTTTTTTTCGGCTCTAACCCTGTTTTTCTTGGTTTTCTTCCGTTCTAACCCGGCTTTTCCTGGTTTTCTTCCGTTCTAACCCGGCTTTTCTTGGTTCTCTTTCGCTCTAACCCTGTTTTTATTGGATTTTTTTCGGCTCTAACCCTGTTTTTCTTGGTTTTCTTCCGCTCTAACCCGGCTTTTCTTGGTTCTCTTTCGCTCTAACCCTGTTTTTATTGGTTTTTTTCGGCTCTAACCCTGTTTTTCTTGGTTTTCTTCCGTTCTAACCCGGCTTTTCTTGGTTTTCTTCCGTTCTAACCCGGCTTTTCTTGGTTTTCTTATGTTCTAAACCTGTTTTTCTTGGTTTTCTTCCGTTCTAACCCGGCTTTTCTTGGATTTCTTCTGCTCTAACCCTGCTTTTCTTGGTTTTCTTCTGTTCTAACCCGGCTTTTCCTGGTTTTCTTCTGTTCTAACCCGGCTTTTCTCGGTTTTCTTCTGTTCTAACCCTGTTTTTCTTGGTTTTTTTCGGCTCTAACCCTGTTTTTCTTGGTTTTCTTCCCTTCTAACCCGGCTTTTCTTGGTTTTCTTCCGTTCTAACCCGGCTTTTCTTGGTTTTCTTTCGCTCTAACCCTGTTCTTATTGGTTTTTTTCGGCTCTAACCCTGTTTTTCTTGGTTTTCTTCCGCTCTAACCCTGTTTTTCTTGGTTTTCTTCCGCTCTAACCCTGTTTTTGTTGGTTTTCTTCCGTTCTAACCCGGCTTTTCTTGGTTTTCTTATTTTCTAAACCTGTTTTTCTTGGTTTTCTTCCGCTCTAACCCGGCTTTTCTTGGTTTTCTTCCGCTCTAACCCTGTTTTTCTTGGTTTTTTCCGGCTCTATCCCTGTTTTTCTTGGTTTTCTTCCGTTCTAACCCGGCTTTTCTTGGTTTTCTTCTGCTCTAACCCTGTTTTTCTTGGTTTTCTTCTGCTCTAACCCTGTTTTCTTGGTTTTCTTCCGTTCTAACCCGGCTTTTCTTGGATTTCTTCCGTTCTAACCCGGCTTTTCTTGGTTTTATTATGTTCTAAACCTGTTTTTCTTAGTTTACTTCCGTTCTAACCCGGCTTTTCTTGGTTTTCTTCTGCTCTAACCCTGTTTTTCTTGTTTTTTTCCGGCTCTATCCCTGTTTTTTTTGGTTTTCTTCCGTTCTAACCCGGCTTTTCTTGGTTTTCTTCCTTTCTAACCCGGCTTTTCTTGGTTTTCTTATGTTCTAAACCTGTTTTTCTTGGTTTTCTTCCGTTCTAACCCGGCTTTTCTTGGTTTTCTTCTGCTCTAACCCTGTTTTTCTTGGTTTTCTTCCGATCTAACCCTGCTTTTCTTGGTTTTCTTCCGTTCTAACCCGGCTTTTCCTGGTTTTCTTCCGCTCTAACCCTGCTTTTCTTGGTTTTCTTTCGCTCTAACCCGGCTTTTCCTGGTTTTCTTTCGCTCTAACCCTGTTTTTCTTGGTTTTTTTCGGCTCTAACCCTGTTTTTCTTGGTTTTCTTCCGCTCTAACCCTGTTTTTCTTAGTTTTCTTCCGTTCTAACCCGGCTTTTCTTGGTTTTCTTTTGTTCTAAACCTGTTTTTCTTGGTTTTCTTCCATTCTAACCCGGCTTTTCCTGGTTTTCTTCTGTTCTAACCCGGCTTCTCTTGGTTTTCTTCTGTTCTAACCCTGTTTTTCTTGGTTTTTTTCGGTTCTAACCCTGTTTTTCTTGGTTTTCTTCCGTTCTAACCCGGCTTTTCTTGGTTTTCTTCCGTTCTAACCCGGCTTTTCTTGGTTCTCTTTCGCTCTAACCCTGTTTTTATTGGTTTTTTTCGGCTCTAACCCTGTTTTTCTTGGTTTTCTTCTGCTCTAACCCGGCTTTTCTTGGTTTTCTTCTGCTCTAACCCTGTTTTTCTTGTTTTTTTTCGGCTCTAACCCTGTTTTTCTTGGTTTTCTTCCGTTCTAACCCGGCTTTTCTTGGTTTTCTTCCGTTCTAACCCGGCTTTTCTTGGTTTTCTTATGTTCTAAACCTGTTTTTCTTGGTTTTCTTCCGTTCTAACCGGGCTTTTCTTGGTTTTCTTCTGCTCTAACCCTGTTTTTCTTGGTTTTCTTCCGCTCTAACCCTGTTTTTCTTGGTTTTCTTCCGTTCTAACCCGGCTTTTCCTGGTTTTCTTCCGCTCTAACCCTGCTTTTCTTGGTTTTTTTTCGGCTCTAACCCTGTTTTTCTTGGTTTTCTTCCGTTCTAACCCGGCTTTTCTTGGTTTTCTTCTGCTCTAACCCTGTTTTTCTTGGTTTTCTTCTGCTCTAACCCTGTTTTTCTTGGTTTTCTTCCGTTCTAACCCAGCTTTTCCTGGTTTTCTTCCGTTCTAACCCGGCTTTTCTTGGTTTTCTTCTGTTCTAACCCTGTTTTTCTTGTTTTTTTTCGGCTTTAAGCCTGCTTTTCTTGGTTTTCTTTCGCTCTAACCCGGCTTTTCTTGGTTTTTTTCGGCTCTAACCCTGTTTTCTTGGTTTTCTTCCGTTCTAACCCGGCTTTTCTTGGTTTTCTTCCGTTCTAACCCGGCTTTTCTTGGTTTTATTATGTTCTAAACCTGTTTTTCTTAGTTTACTTCCGTTCTAACCCGGCTTTTCTTGGTTTTCTTCTGCTCTAAACATGTTTTTCTTGGTTTTCTTCCGTTCTAACCCGGCTTTTCTTGGTTTTCTTCTGCTCTAACCCTGTTTTTCTTGTTTTTTTTCGGCTCTAACCCTGTTTTTCTTGGTTTTCTTCCGTTCTAACCCGGCTTTTCTTGGTTTTCTTTCGCTCTAACCCTGTTCATATTGGTTTTTTTCGGCTCTAACCCTGTTTCTCTTGGTTTTTTTCAGCTCTAAGCCTGTTTTTCTTGGTTTTCTTCCGCTCTAACCCTGTTTTTGTTGGTTTTCTTCCGTTCTAACCCGGCTTTTCTTGGTTTTCTTATGTTCTAAACCTGTTTTTCTTGCTTTTCTTCCGCTCTAACCCGACTTTTCTTGGTTTTCTTCCGCTCTAACCCTGTTTTTCTTGGTTTTTTCCGGCTCTATCCCTGTTTTTCTTGGTTTTCTTCCGTTCTAACCCGGCTTTTCTTGGTTTTCTTCCGTTCTAACCCGGCTTTTCTTGGTTTTATTATGTTCTAAACCTGTTTTTCTTGGTTTTCTTCCGTTCTAACCCGGCTTTTCTTGGTTTTCTTCTGCTCTAACCCTGTTTTTTTTCGTTTTCTTCTGCTCTAACCCTGTTTTCTTGGTTTTCTTCCGTTCTAACCCGGCTTTTCTTGGATTTCTTCCGTTCTAACCCGGCTTTTCTTGGTTTTATTATGTTCTAAACCTGTTTTTCTTAGTTTACTTCCGTTCTAACCCGGCTTTTCTTGGTTTTCTTCTGCTCTAACCCTGTTTTTCTTGGTTTTTTCCGGCTCTATCCCTGTTTTTCTTGGTTTTCTTCCGTTCTAACCCGGCTTTTCTTGGTTTTCTTCCGTTCTAACCCGGCTTTTCTTGGTTTTCTTATGTTCTAAACCTGTTTTTCTTGGTTTTCTTCCGTTCTAACCCGGCTTTTCTTGGTTTTCTTCTGCTCTAACCCTGTTTTTCTTGGTTTTCTTCTGCTCTAACCCTGTTTTTCTTGTTTTTTTTCGGCTCTAACCCTGTTTTTCTTGGTTTTCTTCCGTTCTAACCCGGCTTTTCCTGGTTTTCTTCTGTTCTAACCCGGCTTTTCTTGGTTTTCTTCTGTTCTAACCCTGTTTTTCTTGGTTTTTTTTGGTTCTAACCCTGTTTTTCTTGGTTTTCTTCCGTTCTAACCCGGCTTTTCTTGGTTTTCTTCTGCTCTATACCTGTTTTTCTTGGTTTTCTTCCGTTCTAACCCGGCTTTTCTTGGTTTTCTTCTGCTCTAACCCTGTTTTTCTTGTTTTTTTTCCGCTCTAACCTTGTTTTTCTTGGTTTTCTTCCGTTCTAACCCGGCTTTTCCTGGTTTTCTTCCGTTCTAACCCGGCTTTTCTTGGTTCTCTTTCGCTCTAACCCTGTTTTTATTGTTTTTTTTCAGCTCTAACCCTGTTTTTCTTGGTTTTCTTCCGCTCTAACCCGGCTTTTCTTGGTTTTCTTCGGCTCTAACCCTGTTTTTCTTGGTTTTTTTCGGCTCTAACCCTGTTTTTCTTGGATTTCTTCCGTTCTAACCCGGCTTTTCTTGGTTTTCTTCTGTTCTAACCCGGCTTTTCTTGGTTTTCTTATGTTCTAAACCTGTTTTTCTTGGTTTTCTTCCGTTCTAACCGGGCTTTTCTTGGTTTTCTTCTGCTCTAACCCTGTTTTTCTTGGTTTTCTTCCGCTCTAACCCTGTTTTTCTTGGTTTTCTTCCGTTCTAACCCGGCTTTTCCTGGTTTTCTTCCGCTCTAACCCTGCTTTTCTTGGTTTTCTTCCGCTCTAACCCGGCTTTTCTTGGTTTTCTTCCGTTCTAACCCGGCTTTTCTTGGTTTTCTTCTGCTCTAACCCTGTTTTTCTTGGTTTTCTTCCGCTCTAACCCTGTTTTTCTTGGTTTTCTTCCGTTCTAACCCAGCTTTTCCTGGTTTTCTTCCGTTCTAACCCGGCTTTTCTTGGTTTTCTTCTGTTCTAACCCTGTTTTTCTTGGTTTTTTTCGGCTTTATGCCTGCTTTTCTTGGTTTTCTTTCGCTCTAAACCTGTTTTTCTTGGTTTTTTTCGGCTCTAACCCTGTTTTCTTGGTTTTCTTCCGTTCTAACCCGGCTTTTCTTGGTTTTCTTCCGTTCTAACCCGGCTTTTCTTGGTTTTGTTATGTTCTAAACCTGTTTTTCTTAGTTTACTTCCGTTCTAACCCGGCTTTTCTTGGTTTTCTTCTGCTCTAAACCTGTTTTTCTTGGTTTTCTTCCGTTCTAACCCGGCTTTTCTTGGTTTTCTTCTGCTCTAACCCTGTTTTTCTTGTTTTTTTTCGGCTCTAACCCTGTTTTTCTTGGTTTTCTTCCGTTCTAACCCGGCTTTTAATGGTTTTCTTCCGTTCTAACCCGGCTTTTCTTGGTTTTCTTCTGCTCTAACCCTGTTCTTATTGGTTTTTTTCGGCTCTAACCCTGTTTTTCTTGGTTTTCTTCCGCTCTAACCCTGTTTTTCTTGGTTTTCTTCCGCTCTAACCCTGTTTTTGTTGGTTTTCTTCCGTTCTAACCCGGCTTTTCTTGGTTTTCTTATGTTCTAAGCCTGTTTTTCTTGCTTTTCTTCCGCTCTAACCCGGCTTTTCTTGGTTTTCTTCCGCTCTAACCCGGTTTTTCTTGGTTTTTTCCGGCTCTATCCCTGTTTTTCTTGGTTTTCTTCCGTTCTAACCCGGCTTTTCTTGGTTTTCTTCCGTTCTAACCCGGCTTTTCTTGGTTTTATTATGTTCTAAACCTGTTTTTCTTGGTTTTCTTCCGTTCTAACCCGGCTTTTCTTGGTTTTCTTCTGCTCTAACCCTGTTTTCTTGGTTTTCTTCCGCTCTAACCCGGCTTTTCCTGGTTTTCTTCTGTTCTAACCCGGCTTTTCTTGGTTTTCTTCTGTTCTAACCCTGTTTTTCTTGGTTTTCTTATGTTCTAACCCTGTTTTTCTTGGTTTTCTTCCGTTCTAACCCGGCTTTTCTTGGTTTTCTTCCGTTCTAACCCGGCTTTTCTTGGTTTTTTTCGGCTCTAACCCTGTTTTTCTTGGTTTTCTTCCGTTCTAACCCGGCTTTTCTTGGTTTTCTTCTGCTCTAACCCTGTTTTTCTTGGTTTTTTTCGGCTCTAACCCTGTTTTTCTTGGTTTTCTTCCGTTCTAACCCGGCTTTTCTTGGTTTTCTTCCGTTCTAACCCGTCTTTTCTTGGTTTTCTTATGTTCTAAACCTGTTTTTCTTGGTTTTCTTCCGTTCTAACCCGGCTTTTCTTGGTTTTCTTCTGCTCTAACCCTGTTTTTCTTGGTTTTCTTCCGCTCTAACCCTGTTTTTCTTGGTTTTCTTCCGTTCTAACCCGGCTTTTCCTGGTTTTCTTCCGCTCTAACCCGGCTTTTCTTGGTTTTCTTCCGCTCTAACCCGGCTTTTCTTGGTTTTCTTCCGTTCTAACCCGGCTTTTCTTGGTTTTCTTCCGCTCTAACCCTGTTTTTCTTGGTTTTCTTCCGCTCTAACCCTGTTTTTCTTGGTTTTCTTCCGTTCTAACCCAGCTTTTCCTGGTTTTCTTCCGTTCTAACCCGGCTTTTCTTGGTTTTCTTCTGTTCTAACCCTGTTTTTCTTGGTTTTTTTCGGCTTTAAGCCTGCTTTTCTTGGTTTTCTTTCGCTCTAAACCTGTTTTTCTTGGTTTTTTTCGGCTCTAACCCTGTTTTTCTTGGTTTTCTTCCGCTCTAACCCGGCTTTTCTTGGTTTTCTTCCGCTCTAACCCTGCTTTTCTTGGTTTTCTTCCGTTCTAACCCGGCTTTTCCTGGTTTTCTTCCGCTCTAACCCTGCTTTTCTTGGTTTTCTTCCGCTCTAACCCGGCTTTTCTTGGTTTTCTTTCGCTCTAACCCTGTTTTTCTTGGTTTTTTTCGGCTCTAACCCTGTTTTTCTTGGTTTTCTTCCGCTCTAACCCTGTTTTTCTTAGTTTTCTTCCGTTCTAACACGGCTTTTCTTTGTTTTCTTATGTTCTAAACCTGTTTTTCTTGGTTTTCTTCCGCTCTAACCCGGCTTTTCCTGGTTTTCTTCTGTTCTAACCCGGCTTTTCTTGGTTTTCTTCTGTTCTAACCCTGTTTTTCTTGGTTTTTTTCGGTTCTAACCCTGTTTTTCTTGGTTTTCTTCCGTTCTAACCCGGCTTTTCTTGGTTTTCTTCCGTTCTAACCCGGCTTTTCTTGGTTTTCTTCTGCTCTATACCTGTTTTTCTTGGTTTTCTTCCGTTCTAACCCGGCTTTTCTTGGTTTTCTTCTGCTCTAACCCTGTTTTTCTTGTTTTTTTTCGGCTCTAACCCTGTTTTTCTTGGTTTTCTTCCGTTCTAACCCGGCTTTTCCTGGTTTTCTTCCGTTCTAACCCGGCTTTTCTTGGTTCTCTATCGCTCTAACCCTTCTTTTCTTGGTTTTTTTCGGCTCTAACCCTGTTTTTCTTGGTTTTCTTCCGCTCTAACCCGGCTTTTCTTGGTTTTCTTCTGCTCTTACCCTGTTTTTCTTGGTTTTTTTCGGCTCTAACCCTGTTTTTCTTGGTTTTCTTCCGTTCTAACCCGGCTTTTCTTGGTTTTCTTCCGTTCTAACCCGTCTTTTCTTGGTTTTCTTATGTTCTAAACCTGTTTTTCTTGGTTTTCTTCCGTTCTAACCGAGCTTTTCTTGGTTTTCTTCTGCTCTAACCCTGTTTTTCTTGGTTTTCTTCCGCTCTAACCCTGTTTTTCTTGGTTTTCTTCCGTTCTAACCCGGCTTTTCCTGGTTTTCTTCCGCTCTAACCCTGCTTTTCTTGGTTTTCTTCCGCTCTAACCCGGCTTTTCTTGGTTTTCTTCCGTTCTAACCCGGCTTTTCTTGGTTTTCTTCTGCTCTAACCCTGTTTTTCTTGGTTTTCTTCCGCTCTAACCCTGTTTTTCTTGGTTTTCTTTCGTTCTAACCCAGCTTTTCCTGGTTTTCTTCCGTTCTAACCCGGCTTTTCTTGGTTTTCTTCTGTTCTAACCCTGTTTTTCTTGGTTTTTTTCGGCTTTAAGCCTGCTTTTCTTGGTTTTCTTTCGCTCTAAACCTGTTTTTCTTGGTTTTTTTCGGCTCTAACCCTGTTTTCTTGGTTTTCTTCCGTTCTAACCCGGCTTTTCTTGGTTTTCTTCCGTTCTAACCCGGCTTTTCTTGGTTTTATTATGTTCTAAACCTGTTTTTCTTAGTTTACTTCCGTTCTAACCCGGCTTTTCTTGGTTTTCTTCTGCTCTAACCCTGTTTTTCTTGGTTTTTTTCGGCTCTAACCCTGTTTTTCTTCGTTTTCTTCCGTTCTAACCCGGCTTTTCTTGGTTTTCTTCCGTTCTAACCCGGCTTTTCTTGGTTTTCTTCCGCTCTAACCCTGTTTTTCTTGGTTTTCTTCCGTTCTAACCCGGCTTTTCCTGGTTTTCTTCCGCTCTAACCCTGCTTTTCTTGGTTTTCTTCCGCTCTAACCCGGCTTTTCTTGGTTTTCTTCCGCTCTAACCCTGTTTTTCTTGGTTTTTTTCGGCTCTTACCCTGTTTTTCTTGGTTTTCTTCCGCTCTAACCCTGTTTTTCTTAGTTTTCTTCCGTTCTAACCCGGCTTTTCTTGGTTTTCTTATGTTCTAAACCTGTTTTTCTTGGTTTTCTTCCGTTCTAACCCGGCTTTTCCTGGTTTTCTTCTGTTCTAATCCGGCTTTTCTTGGTTTTCTTCTGTTCTAACCCTGTTTTTCTTGGTTTTTTTCGGTTCTAACCCTGTTTTTCTTGGTTTTCTTCCGCTCTAACCCGGCTTTTCTTGGTTTTCTTCCATTCTAACCCGGCTTTTCTTGGTTTTATTATGTTCTAACCCTGTTTTTCTTGGTTTTCTTCCGTTCTAACCCGGCTTTTCTTGGTTTTCTTCTGCTCTAACCCTGTTTTTCTTGGTTTTTTTTGGCTCTAACCCTGTTTTTCTTGGTTTTCTTCCGTTCTAACCCGGCTTTTCTTGGTTTTCTTCTGTTCTTACCCGTCTTTTCTTGGTTTTCTTATGTTCTAAACCTGTTTTTCTTGGTTTTGTTCCGTTCTAACCCGGCTTTTCTTGGTTTTCTTCTGCTCTAACCCTGTTTTTCTTGGTTTTCTTCCGCTCTAACCCTGTTTTTCTTGGTTTTCTTCCATTCTAACCCGGCTTATCTTGGTTTTCTTCCGCTCTAACCCTGCTTTTCTTGGTTTTCTTCCGCTCTAACCCGGCTTTTCTTGGTTTTCTTCCGCTCTAACCCGGCTTTTCTTGGTTTTCTTCCGCTCTAACCCTGTTTTTCTTGGTTTTCTTCCGCTCTAACCCTGTTTTTCTTGGTTTTTTTCGGCTTTAAGCCTGCTTTTCTTGGTTTTCTTTCGCTCTAAACCTGTTTTTCTTGGTTTTCTTCTGCTCTAACCCTGTTTTTCTTGGTTTTCTTCAGCTCTAACCCGGCTTTTCTTGGTTTTCTTCCGCTCTAACCCTGCTTTTCTTGGTTTTTTTCGGCTTTAAGCCTTCTTTTCCTGTTTTTCTTCCGCTATAACCCTGTTTTTCTTGGTTTTCTTCCGTTCTAACCCTGCTTTTCTTGGTTTTCTTCCGTTCTAACCTTGCTTTTCTTGGTTTTCTTCCGCTCCAACCCTGCTTTTCTTGGTTTTCTTCCGCTCTAACCCTGCTTTTCTTGGTTTTCTTCCGCTCTAACCCTGTTTTTCTTGGTTTTCTTCCGCTCTAACCCTGTTTTTCTTAGTTTTCTTCCGTTCTAACCCGGCTTTTCTTGGTTTTCTTATGTTCTAAACCTGTTTTTCTTGGTTTTCTTCCGTTCTAACCCGGCTTTTCCTGGTTTTCTTCTGTTCTAACCCGGCTTTTCTTGGTTTTCTTCTGTTCTAACCCTGTTTTTCTTGGTTTTTTTCGGTTCTAACCCTGTTTTTCTTGGTTTTCTTCCGTTCTAACCCGGCTTTTCTTGGTTTCCTTCCGTTCTAACCCGGCTTTTCTTGGTTTTTTTCGGCTCTAACCCTGTTTTTCTTGGTTTTCTTCCGTTCTAACCCGGCTTTTCTTGGTTTTCTTCTGCTCTAACCCTGTTTTTCTTGGTTTTTTTCGGCTCTAACCCTGTTTTTCTTGGTTTTCTTCCGTTCTAACCCGGCTTTTCTTGGTTTTCTTCCGTTCTAACCCGTCTTTTCTTGGTTTTCTTATGTTCTAAACCTGTTTTTCTTGGTTTTCTTCCGTTCTAACCCGGCTTTTCTTGGTTTTCTTCTGCTCTAACCCTGTTTTTCATGGTTTTCTTCCGCTCTAACCCTGTTTTTCTTGGTTTTCTTCCGTTCTAACCCGGCTTTTCCTGGTTTTCTTCCGCTCTAACCCTGCTTTTCTTGGTTTTCTTCCGCTCTAACCCGGCTTTTCTTGGTTTTCTTCCGTTCTAACCCGGCTTTTCTTGGTTTTCTTCCGCTCTAACCCTGTTTTTCTTGGTTTTCTTCCGCTCTAACCCTGTTTTTCTTGGTTTTCTTCCGTTCTAACCCAGCTTTTCCTGGTTTTCTTCCGTTCTAACCCGGCTTTTCTTGGTTTTCTTCTGTTCTAACCCTGTTTTTCTTGGTTTTTTTCGGCTTTAAGCCTGCTTTTCTTGGTTTTCTTTCGCTCTAAACCTGTTTTTCTTGGTTTTTTTCGGCTCTAACCCTGTTTTTCTTGGTTTTCTTCCGCTCTAACCCGGCTTTTCTTGGTTTTCTTCCGCTCTAACCCTGCTTTTCTTGGTTTTTTTCGGCTTTAAGCCTGCTTTTCCTGTTTTTCTTCCGATATAACCCTGTTTTTCTTGGTTTTCTTCCGTTCTAACCCTGTTTTTCTTGGTTTTCTTCCGCTCTAACCCTGCTTTTCTTGGTTTTCTTCCGCTCCAACCCTGCTTTTCTTGGTTTTCTTCCGCTCTAACCCTGCTTTTCTTGGTTTTTTTCCGCTCTAACCCTGTTTTTCTTGGTTTTCTTCGGCTCTAACCCTGTTTTTCTTGGTTTTCTTCCGCTCTAACCCTGCTTTTCTTGGTTTTCTTCCGCTCTAACCCTGCTTTTCTTGGTTTTCTTCCGCTCTAACCCTGCTTTTCTTGGTTTTTTTCGGCTCTAACCCTGTTTTCTTGGTTTTCTTCCGTTCTAACCCGGCTTTTCTTGGTTTTCTTCCGTTCTAACCCGGCTTTTCTTGGTTTTATTATGTTCTAAACCTGTTTTTCTTAGTTTACTTCCGTTCTAACCCGGCTTTTCTTGGTTTTCTTCTGCTCTAAACCTGTTTTTCTTGGTTTTCTTCCGTTCTAACCCGGCTTTTCTTGGTTTTCTTCTGCTCTAACCCTGTTTTTCTTGTTTTTTTTCGGCTCTAACCCTGTTTTTCTTGGTTTTCTTCCGTTCTAACCCGGCTTTTAATGGTTTTCTTCCGTTCTAACCCGGCTTTTCTTGGTTTTCTTCCGCTCTAACCCTGCTTTTCTTGGTTTTTTTCGGCTTTAAGCCTGCTTTTCCTGTTTTTCTTCCGCTCTAACCCTGTTTTTCTTGGTTTTCTTCCGTTCTAACCCTGCTTTTCTTGGTTTTCTTCTGTTCTAACCCGGCTTTTCTTGGTTTTCTTCTGTTCTAACCCTGTTTTTCTTGGTTTTCTTCCGTTCTAACCCGGATTTTCTTGGTTTTCTTCTGCTCTAACCCTGTTTTTCTTGGTTTTTTTCGGCTCTAACCCTGTTTTTCTTGGTTTTCTTCCGTTCTAACCCGGCTTTTCTTGGTTTTCTTCCGTTCTAACCCGTCTTTTCTTGGTTTTCTTATGTTCTAAACCTGTTTTTCTTGGTTTTGTTCCGTTCTAACCCGGCTTTTCTTGGTTTTCTTCTGCTCTAACCCTGTTTTTCTTGGTTTTCTTCCGCTCTAACCCTGTTTTTCTTGGTTTTCTTCCATTCTAACCCGGCTTTTCCTGGTTTTCTTCCGCTCTAACCCTGCTTTTCTTGGTTTTCTTCCGCTCTAACCCGGCTTTTCTTGGTTTTCTTCCGCTCTAACCCGGCTTTTCTTGGTTTTCTTCCGCTCTAACCCTGTTTTTCTTGGTTTTCTTCCGCTCTAACCCTGTTTTTCTTGGTTTTTTTCGGCTTTAAGCCTGCTTTTCTTGGTTTTCTTTCGCTCTAAACCTGTTTTTCTTGGTTTTCTTCTGCTCTAACCCTGTTTTTCTTGGTTTTCTTCCGCTCTAACCCGGCTTTTCTTGGTTTTCTTCCGCTCTAACCCTGCTTTTCTTGGTTTTTTTCGGCTTTAAGCCTTCTTTTCCTGTTTTTCTTCCGCTATAACCCTGTTTTTCTTGGTTTTCTTCCGTTCTAACCCTGCTTTTCTTGGTTTTCTTCCGTTCTAACCCTGCTTTTCTTGGTTTTCTTCCGCTCCAACCCTGCTTTTCTTGGTTTTCTTCCGCTCTAACCCGGCTTTTCTTGGTTTTCTTCCGTTCTAACCCGGCTTTTCTTGGTTTTCTTCCGCTCTAACCCTGTTTTTCTTGGTTTTCTTCCGCTCTAACCCTGTTTTTCTTGGTTTTCTTCCGTTCTAACCCAGCTTTTCCTGGTTTTCTTCCGTTCTAACCCGGCTTTTCTTGGTTTTCTTCTGTTCTAACCCTGTTTTTCTTGGTTTTTTTCGGCTTTAAGCCTGCTTTTCTTGGTTTTCTTTCGCTCTAAACCTGTTTTTCTTGGTTTTTTTCGGCTCTAACCCTGTTTTTCTTGGTTTTCTTCCGCTCTAACCCGGCTTTTCTTGGTTTTCTTCCGCTCTAACCCTGCTTTTCTTGGTTTTTTTCGGCTTTAAGCCTGCTTTTCCTGTTTTTCTTCCGATATAACCCTGTTTTTCTTGGTTTTCTTCCGTTCTAACCCTGTTTTTCTTGGTTTTCTTCCGCTCTAACCCTGCTTTTCTTGGTTTTCTTCCGCTCCAACCCTGCTTTTCTTGGTTTTCTTCCGCTCTAACCCTGCTTTTCTTGGTTTTTTTCCGCTCTAACCCTGTTTTTCTTGGTTTTCTTCGGCTCTAACCCTGTTTTTCTTGGTTTTCTTCCGCTCTAACCCTGCTTTTCTTGGTTTTCTTCCGCTCTAACCCTGCTTTTCTTGGTTTTCTTCCGCTCTAACCCTGCTTTTCTTGGTTTTTTTCGGCTCTAACCCTGTTTTCTTGGTTTTCTTCCGTTCTAACCCGGCTTTTCTTGGTTTTCTTCCGTTCTAACCCGGCTTTTCTTGGTTTTATTATGTTCTAAACCTGTTTTTCTTAGTTTACTTCCGTTCTAACCCGGCTTTTCTTGGTTTTCTTCTGCTCTAAACCTGTTTTTCTTGGTTTTCTTCCGTTCTAACCCGGCTTTTCTTGGTTTTCTTCTGCTCTAACCCTGTTTTTCTTGTTTTTTTTCGGCTCTAACCCTGTTTTTCTTGGTTTTCTTCCGTTCTAACCCGGCTTTTAATGGTTTTCTTCCGTTCTAACCCGGCTTTTCTTGGTTTTCTTCCGCTCTAACCCTGCTTTTCTTGGTTTTTTTCGGCTTTAAGCCTGCTTTTCCTGTTTTTCTTCCGCTCTAACCCTGTTTTTCTTGGTTTTCTTCCGTTCTAACCCTGCTTTTCTTGGTTTTCTTCTGTTCTAACCCGGCTTTTCTTGGTTTTCTTCTGTTCTAACCCTGTTTTTCTTGGTTTTCTTCCGTTCTAACCCGGATTTTCTTGGTTTTCTTCTGCTCTAACCCTGTTTTTCTTGGTTTTTTTCGGCTCTAACCCTGTTTTTCTTGGTTTTCTTCCGTTCTAACCCGGCTTTTCTTGGTTTTCTTCCGTTCTAACCCGTCTTTTCTTGGTTTTCTTATGTTCTAAACCTGTTTTTCTTGGTTTTGTTCCGTTCTAACCCGGCTTTTCTTGGTTTTCTTCTGCTCTAACCCTGTTTTTCTTGGTTTTCTTCCGCTCTAACCCTGTTTTTCTTGGTTTTCTTCCATTCTAACCCGGCTTTTCCTGGTTTTCTTCCGCTCTAACCCTGCTTTTCTTGGTTTTCTTCCGCTCTAACCCGGCTTTTCTTGGTTTTCTTCCGCTCTAACCCGGCTTTTCTTGGTTTTCTTCCGCTCTAACCCTGTTTTTCTTGGTTTTCTTCCGCTCTAACCCTGTTTTTCTTGGTTTTTTTCGGCTTTAAGCCTGCTTTTCTTGGTTTTCTTTCGCTCTAAACCTGTTTTTCTTGGTTTTCTTCTGCTCTAACCCTGTTTTTCTTGGTTTTCTTCCGCTCTAACCCGGCTTTTCTTGGTTTTCTTCCGCTCTAACCCTGCTTTTCTTGGTTTTTTTCGGCTTTAAGCCTTCTTTTCCTGTTTTTCTTCCGCTATAACCCTGTTTTTCTTGGTTTTCTTCCGTTCTAACCCTGCTTTTCTTGGTTTTCTTCCGTTCTAACCCTGCTTTTCTTGGTTTTCTTCCGCTCCAACCCTGCTTTTCTTGGTTTTCTTCCGCTCTAACCCTGCTTTTCTTGGTTTTCTTCCGCTCTAACCCTGTTTTTCTTGGTTTTCTTCCGCTCTAACCCTGTTTTTCTTAGTTTTCTTCCGTTCTAACCCGGCTTTTCTTGGTTTTCTTATGTTCTAAACCTGTTTTTCTTGGTTTTCTTCCGTTCTAACCCGGCTTTTCCTGGTTTTCTTCTGTTCTAACCCGGCTTTTCTTGGTTTTCTTCTGTTCTAACCCTGTTTTTCTTGGTTTTTTTCGGTTCTAACCCTGTTTTTCTTGGTTTTCTTCCGTTCTAACCCGGCTTTTCTTGGTTTTCTTCCGTTCTAACCCGGCTTTTCTTGGTTTTTTTCGGCTCTAACCCTGTTTTTCTTGGTTTTCTTCCGTTCTAACCCGGCTTTTCTTGGTTTTCTTCTGCTCTAACCCTGTTTTTCTTGGTTTTTTTCGGCTCTAACCCTGTTTTTCTTGGTTTTCTTCCGTTCTAACCCGGCTTTTCTTGGTTTTCTTCCGTTCTAACCCGGCTTTTCTTGGTTTTCTTATGTTCTAAACCTGTTTTTCTTGGTTTTCTTCCGTTCTAACCCGGCTTTTCTTGGTTTTCTTCTGCTCTAACCCTGTTTTTCATGGTTTTCTTCCGCTCTAACCCTGTTTTTCTTGGTTTTCTTCCGTTCTAACCCGGCTTTTCCTGGTTTTCTTCCGCTCTAACCCTGCTTTTCTTGGTTTTCTTCCGCTCTAACCCGGCTTTTCTTGGTTTTCTTCCGTTCTAACCCGGCTTTTCTTGGTTTTCTTCCGCTCTAACCCTGTTTTTCTTGGTTTTCTTCCGCTCTAACCCTGTTTTTCTTGGTTTTCTTCCGTTCTAACCCAGCTTTTCCTGGTTTTCTTCCGTTCTAACCCGGCTTTTCTTGGTTTTCTTCTGTTCTAACCCTGTTTTTCTTGGTTTTTTTCGGCTTTAAGCCTGCTTTTCTTGGTTTTCTTTCGCTCTAAACCTGTTTTTCTTGGTTTTTTTCGGCTCTAACCCTGTTTTTCTTGGTTTTCTTCCGCTCTAACCCGGCTTTTCTTGGTTTTCTTCCGCTCTAACCCTGCTTTTCTTGGTTTTTTTCGGCTTTAAGCCTGCTTTTCCTGTTTTTCTTCCGATATAACCCTGTTTTTCTTGGTTTTCTTCCGTTCTAACCCTGTTTTTCTTGGTTTTCTTCCGCTCTAACCCTGCTTTTCTTGGTTTTCTTCCGCTCCAACCCTGCTTTTCTTGGTTTTCTTCCGCTCTAACCCTGCTTTTCTTGGTTTTTTTCCGCTCTAACCCTGTTTTTCTTGGTTTTCTTCGGCTCTAACCCTGTTTTTCTTGGTTTTCTTCCGCTCTAACCCTGCTTTTCTTGGTTTTCTTCCGCTCTAACCCTGCTTTTCTTGGTTTTCTTCCGCTCTAACCCTGCTTTTCTTGGTTTTTTTCGGCTCTAACCCTGTTTTCTTGGTTTTCTTCCGTTCTAACCCGGCTTTTCTTGGTTTTCTTCCGTTCTAACCCGGCTTTTCTTGGTTTTATTATGTTCTAAACCTGTTTTTCTTAGTTTACTTCCGTTCTAACCCGGCTTTTCTTGGTTTTCTTCTGCTCTAAACCTGTTTTTCTTGGTTTTCTTCCGTTCTAACCCGGCTTTTCTTGGTTTTCTTCTGCTCTAACCCTGTTTTTCTTGTTTTTTTTCGGCTCTAACCCTGTTTTTCTTGGTTTTCTTCCGTTCTAACCCGGCTTTTAATGGTTTTCTTCCGTTCTAACCCGGCTTTTCTTGGTTTTCTTCCGCTCTAACCCTGCTTTTCTTGGTTTTTTTCGGCTTTAAGCCTGCTTTTCCTGTTTTTCTTCCGCTCTAACCCTGTTTTTCTTGGTTTTCTTCCGTTCTAACCCTGCTTTTCTTGGTTTTCTTCTGTTCTAACCCGGCTTTTCTTGGTTTTCTTCTGTTCTAACCCGGCTTTTCCTGGTTTTCTTCCGTTCTAACCCGGCTTTTCTTGGTTTTCTTCTGCTCTAACCCTGTTTTTCTTGTTTTTTTTCGGCTCTAACCCTGTTTTTCTTGGTTTTCTTCCGTTCTAACCCGGCTTTTAATGGTTTTCTTCCGTTCTAACCCGGCTTTTCTTGGTTTTCTTCCGCTCTAACCCTGCTTTTCTTGGTTTTTTTCGGCTTTAAGCCTGCTTTTCCTGTTTTTCTTCCGCTCTAACCCTGTTTTTCTTGGTTTTCTTCCGTTCTAACCCTGCTTTTCTTGGTTTTCTTCTGTTCTAACCCGGCTTTTCCTGGTTTTCTTCCGTTCTAACCCGGCTTTTCTTGGTTTTCTTCCGTTCTAACCCTGTTTTTCTTGTTTTTTTTCGGCTCTAACCCTGTTTTTCTTGGTTTTCTTCCGCTCTAACCCGGCTTTTCTTGGTTTTCTTCTGCTCTAACCCTGTTTTTCTTGGTTTTTTTCGGCTCTAACCCTGTTTTTCTTGGCTTTCTTCCGTTCTTACCCGGCTTTTCTTGGTTTTCTTCCGTTCTAACCCGTCTTTTCTTGGTTTTCTTATGTTCTAAACCTGTTTTTCTTGGTTTTCTTCCGTTCTAACCCGGCTTTTCTTGGTTTTCTTCTGCTCTAACCCTGTTTTACTTGGTTTTCTACCGCTCTAACCCTGTTTTTCTTGGTTTTCTTCCGTTCTAACCCGGCTTTTCCTGGTTTTCTTCCGCTCTAACCCTGCTTTTCTTGGTTTTCTTCCGCTCTAACCCGGCTTTTCTTGGTTTTCTTCCGTTCTAACCCGGCTTTTCTTGGTTTTCTTCCGCTCTAACCCTGTTTTTCTTGGTTTTCTTCCGCTCTAACCCTGTTTTTCTTGGTTTTCTTCCGTTCTAACCCAGCTTTTCCTGGTTTTCTTCCGTTCTAACCCGGCTTTTCTTGGTTTTCTTCTGTTCTAACCCTGTTTTTCTTAGTTTTTTTCGGCTTTAAGCCTGCTTTTCTTGGTTTTCTTTCGCTCTAAACCTGTTTTTCTTGGTTTTTTTCGGCTCTAACCCTGTTTTTCTTGGTTTTCTTCCGCTCTAACCCGGCTTTTCTTGGTTTTCTTCCGCTCTAACCCTGCTTTTCTTGGTTTTTTTCGGCTTTAAGCCTGCTTTTCCTGTTTTTCTTCCGATATAACCCTGTTTTTCTTGGTTTTCTTCCGTTCTAACCCTGTTTTTCTTGGTTTTCTTCCGCTCTAACCCTGCTTTTCTTGGTTTTCTTCCGCTCCAACCCTGCTTTTCTTGGTTTTCTTCCGCTCTAACCCTGCTTTTCTTGGTTTTTTTCCGCTCTAACCCTGTTTTTCTTGGTTTTCTTCGGCTCTAACCCTGTTTTTCTTGGTTTTCTTCCGCTCTAACCCTGCTTTTCTTGGTTTTCTTCCGCTCTAACCCTGCTTTTCTTGGTTTTCTTCCGCTCTAACCCTGCTTTTCTTGGTTTTTTTCGGCTCTAACCCTGTTTTCTTGGTTTTCTTCCGTTCTAACCCGGCTTTTCTTGGTTTTCTTCCGTTCTAACCCGGCTTTTCTTGGTTTTATTATGTTCTAAACCTGTTTTTCTTAGTTTACTTCCGTTCTAACCCGGCTTTTCTTGGTTTTCTTCTGCTCTAAACCTGTTTTTCTTGGTTTTCTTCCGTTCTAACCCGGCTTTTCTTGGTTTTCTTCTGCTCTAACCCTGTTTTTCTTGTTTTTTTTCGGCTCTAACCCTGTTTTTCTTGGTTTTCTTCCGTTCTAACCCGGCTTTTAATGGTTTTCTTCCGTTCTAACCCGGCTTTTCTTGGTTTTCTTCCGCTCTAACCCTGCTTTTCTTGGTTTTTTTCGGCTTTAAGCCTGCTTTTCCTGTTTTTCTTCCGCTCTAACCCTGTTTTTCTTGGTTTTCTTCCGTTCTAACCCTGCTTTTCTTGGTTTTCTTCTGTTCTAACCCGGCTTTTCTTGGTTTTCTTCTGTTCTAACCCGGCTTTTCCTGGTTTTCTTCCGTTCTAACCCGGCTTTTCTTGGTTTTCTTCTGCTCTAACCCTGTTTTTCTTGTTTTTTTTCGGCTCTAACCCTGTTTTTCTTGGTTTTCTTCCGTTCTAACCCGGCTTTTAATGGTTTTCTTCCGTTCTAACCCGGCTTTTCTTGGTTTTCTTCCGCTCTAACCCTGCTTTTCTTGGTTTTTTTCGGCTTTAAGCCTGCTTTTCCTGTTTTTCTTCCGCTCTAACCCTGTTTTTCTTGGTTTTCTTCCGTTCTAACCCTGCTTTTCTTGGTTTTCTTCTGTTCTAACCCGGCTTTTCCTGGTTTTCTTCCGTTCTAACCCGGCTTTTCTTGGTTTTCTTCCGTTCTAACCCTGTTTTTCTTGTTTTTTTTCGGCTCTAACCCTGTTTTTCTTGGTTTTCTTCCGCTCTAACCCGGCTTTTCTTGGTTTTCTTCTGCTCTAACCCTGTTTTTCTTGGTTTTTTTCGGCTCTAACCCTGTTTTTCTTGGCTTTCTTCCGTTCTTACCCGGCTTTTCTTGGTTTTCTTCCGTTCTAACCCGTCTTTTCTTGGTTTTCTTATGTTCTAAACCTGTTTTTCTTGGTTTTCTTCCGTTCTAACCCGGCTTTTCTTGGTTTTCTTCTGCTCTAACCCTGTTTTACTTGGTTTTCTACCGCTCTAACCCTGTTTTTCTTGGTTTTCTTCCGTTCTAACCCGGCTTTTCCTGGTTTTCTTCCGCTCTAACCCTGCTTTTCTTGGTTTTCTTCCGCTCTAACCCGGCTTTTCTTGGTTTTCTTCCGTTCTAACCCGGCTTTTCTTGGTTTTCTTCCGCTCTAACCCTGTTTTTCTTGGTTTTCTTCCGCTCTAACCCTGTTTTTCTTGGTTTTCTTCCGTTCTAACCCAGCTTTTCCTGGTTTTCTTCCGTTCTAACCCGGCTTTTCTTGGTTTTCTTCTGTTCTAACCCTGTTTTTCTTAGTTTTTTTCGGCTTTAAGCCTGCTTTTCTTGGTTTTCTTTCGCTCTAAACCTGTTTTTCTTGGTTTTTTTCGGCTCTAACCCTGTTTTTCTTGGTTTTCTTCCGCTCTAACCCGGCTTTTCTTGGTTTTCTTCCGCTCTAACCCTGCTTTTCTTGGTTTTTTTCGGCTTTAAGCCTGCTTTTCCTGTTTTTCTTCCGCTCTAACCCTGTTTTTCTTGGTTTTCTTCCGTTCTAACCCTGCTTTTCTTGGTTTTCTTTCGCTCTAACCCTGCTTTTCTTGGTTTTCTTCCGCTCCAACCCTGCTTTTCTTGGTTTTCTTCCGCTCTAACCCTGCTTTTCTTGGTTTTTTTCCGCTCTAACCCTGTTTTTCTTGGTTTTCTTCGGCTCTAACCCTGTTTTTCTTGGTTTTCTTCCGCTCTAACCCTGCTTTTCTTGGTTTTCTTCCGCTCTAACCCTGCTTTTCTTGGTTTTCTTCCGCTCTAACCCTGCTTTTCTTGTTTTTTTTCGGCTCTAACCCTGTTTTCTTGGTTTTCTTCCGTTCTAACCCGGCTTTTCTTGGTTTTCTTCCGTTCTAACCCGGCTTTTCTTGGTTTTATTATGTTCTAAACCTGTTTTTCTTAGTTTACTTCCGTTCTAACCCGGCTTTTCTTGGTTTTCTTCTGCTCTAAACCTGTTTTTCTTGGTTTTCTTCGGTTCTAACCCGGCTTTTCTTGGTTTTCTTCTGCTCTAACCCTGTTTTTCTTGTTTTTTTTCGGCTCTAACCCTGTTTTTCTTGGTTTTCTTCCGTTCTAACCCGGCTTGTAATGGTTTTCTTCCGTTCTAACCCGGCTTTTCTTGGTTTTCTTTCGCTCTAACCCTGTTCTTATTGGTTTTTTTCGGCTCTAACCCTGTTTTTCTTGGTTTTCTTCCGCTCTAACCCTGTTTTTCTTGGTTTTCTTCCGCTCTAACCCTGTTTTTGTTGGTTTTCTTCCGTTCTAACCCGGCTTTTCTTGGTTTTCTTATGTTCTAAACCTGTTTTTCTTGCTTTTCTTCCGCTCTAACCCTGTTTTTCTTGGTTTTCTTCCGCTCTAACCCTGTTTTTCTTGGTTTTTTCCGGCTCTATCCCTGTTTTTCTTGGTTTTCTTCCGTTCTAACCCGGCTTTTCTTGGTTTTCTTCCGTTCTAACCCGGCTTTTCTTGGTTTTCTTATGTTCTAAACCTGTTTTTCTTGGATTTCTTCCGTTCTAACCCGGCTTTTCTTGGTTTTCTTCTGCTCTAACCCTGTTTTTCTTGGTTTTCTTCCGCTCTAACCCTGCTTTTCTTGGTTTTCTTCCGTTCTAACCGGCTTTTCCTGGTTTTCTTCCGCTCTAACCCTGTTTTTCTTGGTTTTCTTCCGCTCTAACCCGGCTTTTCTTGGTTTTCTTTCGCTCTAACCCTGTTTTTCTTGGTTTTTTTCGGCTCTAACCCTGTTTTTCTTGGTTTTCTTCCGCTCTAACCCTGTTTTTCTTAGTTTTCTTCCGTTCTAACACGGCTTTTCTTGGTTTTCTCATGTTCTAAACCTGTTTTTCTTGGTTTTCTTCCGCTCTAACCCGGCTTTTCCTGGTTTTCTTCTGTTCTAACCCGGCTTTTCTTGGTTTTCTTCTGCTCTATACCTGTTTTTCTTTGTTTTCTTCCGTTCTAACCCGGCTTTTCTTGGTTTTCTTCCGCTCTAACCCTGTTTTTCTTGTTTTTTTTCGGCTCTAACCCTGTTTTTCTTGGTTTTCTTCCGTTCTAACCCGGCTTTTCCTGGTTTTCTTCCGCTCTAACCCGGCTTTTCTTGGTTCTCTTTCGCTCTAACCCTGTTTTTATTGGTTTTTTTCGGCTCTAACCCTGTTTTTCTTGGTTTTCTTCCGCTCTAACCCGGCTTTTCTTGGTTTTCTTCTGCTCTAACCCTGTTTTTCTTGGTTTTTTTCGGCTCTAACCCTGTTTTTCTTGGTTTTCTTCCGTTCTAACCCGGCTTTTCTTGGTTTTCTTCCGTTCTAACCCGTCTTTTCTTGGTTTTCTTATGTTCTAAACCTGTTTTTCTTGGTTTTCTTCCGTTCTAACCGGGCTTTTCTTGGTTTTCTTCTGCTCTAACCCTGTTTTTCTTGGTTTTCTTCCGCTCTAACCCTGTTTTTCTTGGTTTTCTTCCGTTCTAACCCGGCTTTTCCTGGTTTTCTTCCGCTCTAACCCTGCTTTTCTTGGTTTTCTTCCGCTCTAACCCGGCTTTTCTTGGTTTTCTTCCGTTCTAACCCGGCTTTTCTTGGTTTTCTTCTGCTCTAACACTGTTTTTCTTGGTTTTCTTCCGCTCTAACCCTGTTTTTCTTGGTTTTCTTCCGTTCTAACCCAGCTTTTCCTGGTTTTCTTCCGTTCTAACCCGGCTTTTCTTGGTTTTCTTCTGTTCTAACCCTGTTTTTCTTGGTTTTTTTCGGCTTTAAGCCTGCTTTTCTTGGTTTTCTTTCGCTCTAAACCTGTTTTTCTTGGTTTTTTTCGGCTCTAACCCTGTTTTCTTGGTTATCTTCCGTTCTATCCTGGCTTTTCTTGGTTTTCTTCCGTTCTAACCCGGCTTTTCTTGGTTTTATTATGTTCTAAACCTGTTTTTCTTGGTTTTCTTCCGTTCTAACCGAGCTTTTCTTGGTTTTCTTCTGCTCTAACCCTGTTTTTCTTGGTTTTTTTCAGCTCTAACCCTGTTTTTCTTCGTTTTCTTCCGTTCTAACCCGGCTTTTCTTGGTTTTCTTCCGTTCTAACCCGGCTTTTCTTGGTTTTCTTATGTTCTAAACCTGTTTTTCTTGGTTTTCTTCCGTTCTAACCCGGCTTTTCTTGGTTTTCTTCTGCTCTAACCCTGTTTTTCTTGGTTTTCTTCCGCTCTAACCCTGTTTTTCTTGGTTTTCTTCCGTTCTAACCCGGCTTTTCCTGGTTTTCTTCCGCTCTAACCCTGCTTTTCTTGGTTTTCTTCCGCTCTAACCCGGCTTTTCTTGGTTTTCTTCCGCTCTAACCCTGTTTTTCTTGGTTTTTTTCGGCTCTTACCCTGTTTTTCTTGGTTTTCTTCCGCTCTAACCCTGTTTTTCTTAGTTTTCTTCCGTTCTAACCCGGCTTTTCTTGGTTTTCTTATGTTCTAAACCTGTTTTTCTTGGTTTTCTTCCGTTCTAACCCGGCTTTTCCTGGTTTTCTTCTGTTCTAACCCGGCTTTTCTTGGTTTTCTTCTGTTCTAACCCTGTTTTTCTTGGTTTTTTTCGGTTCTAAACCTGTTTTTCTTGCTTTTCTTCCGTTCTAACCCTGCTTTTCTTGGTTTTCTTCCGTTCTATCCCGGCTTTTCTTGGTTTTTTTCGGCTCTAACCCTGTTTTTCTTGGTTTTCTTCCGTTCTAACCCGGCTTTTCTTGGTTTTCTTCTGCTCTAACCCTGTTTTTCTTGGTTTTTTTCGGCTCTAACCCTGTTTTTCTTGGTTTTCTTCCGTTCTAACCCGGCTTTTCTTGGTTTTCTTCCGTTCTAACCCGTCTTTTCTTGGTTTTCTTATGTTCTAAACCTGTTTTTCTTGGTTTTCTTCCGCTCTAACCCGGCTTTTCTTGGTTTTCTTCCGCTCTAACCCTGTTTTTCTTGGTTTTTTTCGGCTCTTACCCTGTTTTTCTTGGTTTTCTTCCGCTCTAACCCTGTTTTTCTTAGTTTTCTTCCGTTCTAACCCGGCTTTTCTTGGTTTTCTTATGTTCTAAACCTGTTTTTCTTGGTTTTCTTCCGTTCTAACCCGGCTTTTCTTGGTTTTCTTCTGCTCTAACCCTGTTTTTCTTGGTTTTCTTCCGCTCTAACCCTGTTTTTCTTGGTTTTCTTCCGTTCTAACCCGGCTTTTCCTGGTTTTCTTCCGCTCTAACCCGGCTTTTCTTGGTTTTCTTCCGCTCTAACCCGGCTTTTCTTGGTTTTCTTCCGTTCTAACCCGGCTTTTCTTGGTTTTCTTCTGTTCTAACCCTGTTTTTCTTGGTTTTTTTCGGCTTTAAGCCTGCTTTTCTTGGTTTTCTTTCGCTCTAAACCTGTTTTTCTTGGTTTTTTTCGGCTCTAACCCTGTTTTTCTTGGTTTTCTTTCGCTCTAACCCGGCTTTTCTTGGTTTTCTTCCGCTCTAACCCTGCTTTTCTTGGTTTTTTTCGGCTTTAAGCCTGCTTTTCCTGTTTTTCTTCCGCTCTAACCCTGCTTTTCTTGGTTTTCTTCCGCTCTAACCCGGCTTTTCTTGGTTTTCTTTCGCTCTAACCCTGTTTTTCTTGTTTTTTTTCGGCTCTAACCCTGTTTTTCTTGGTTTTCTTCCGCTCTAACCCTGTTTTTCTTAGTTTTCTTCCGTTCTAACACGGCTTTTCTTGGTTTTCTTATGTTCTAAACCTGTTTTTCTTGGTTTTCTTCCGTTCTAACCCGGCTTTTCCTGGTTTTCTTCTGTTCTAACCCGGCTTTTCTTGGTTTTCTTCTGTTCTAACCCTGTTTTTCTTGTTTTTTTTCGGTTCTAACCCTGTTTTTCTTGGTTTTCTTCCGTTCTAACCCGGCTTTTCTTGGTTTTCTTCCGTTCTAACCCGGCTTTTCTTGGTTTTCTTCTGCTCTATACCTGTTTTTCTTTGTTTTCTTCCGTTCTAACCCGGCTTTTCTTGGTTTTCTTCTGCTCTAACCCTGTTTTTCTTGTTTTTTTTCGGCTCTAACCCTGTTTTTCTTGGTTTTCTTCCGTTCTAACCCGGCTTTTCCTGGTTTTCTTCCGTTCTAACCCGGCTTTTCTTGGTTCTCTTTCGCTCTAACCCTGTTTTTATTGGTTTTTTTCGGCTCTAACCCTGTTTTTCTTGGTTTTCTTCCGCTCTAACCCGGCTTTTCTTTGTTTTCTTCTGCTCTAACCCTGTTTTTCTTGGTTTTTTTCGGCTCTAACCCTGTTTTTCTTGGTTTTCTTCCGTTCTAACCCGGCTTTTCTTGGTTTTCTTCCGTTCTAACCCGGCTTTTCTTGGTTTTCTTATGTTCTAAACCTGTTTTTCTTGGTTTTCTTCCGTTCTAACCGAGCTTTTCTTGGTTTTCTTCTGCTCTAACCCTGTTTTTCTTGGTTTTCTTCCGCTCTAACCCTGTTTT
This sequence comes from Coturnix japonica, assembly GCF_054131305.1. NCBI lineage: Eukaryota > Metazoa > Chordata > Aves > Galliformes > Phasianidae > Coturnix > Coturnix japonica. The sequence goes on from NW_028188946.1 coordinate 3,502,964, forward strand.
TCTTGGTTTTCTTCCGTTCTAACCCGGCTTTTCCTGGTTTTCTTCCGCTCTAACCCTGCTTTTCTTGGTTTTCTTCCGCTCTAACCCGGCTTTTCTTGGTTTTCTTCCGTTCTAACCCGGCTTTTCTTGGTTTTCTTCTGCTCTAACCCTGTTTTTCTTGGTTTTCTTCCGCTCTAACCCTGTTTTTCTTGGTTTTCTTCCGTTCTAACCCAGCTTTTCCTGGTTTTCTTCCGTTCTAACCCGGCTTTTCTTGGTTTTCTTCTGTTCTAACCCTGTTTTTCTTGGTTTTTTTCGGCTTTAAGCCTGCTTTTCTTGGTTTTCTTTCGCTCTAAACCTCTTTTTCTTGGTTTTTTTCGGCTCTAACCCTGTTTTCTTGGTTTTCTTCCGTTCTAACCCGGCTTTTCTTGGTTTCCTTCCGTTCTAACCCGGCTTTTCTTGGTTTTATTATGTTCTAAACGTGTTTTTCTTAGTTTACTTCCGTTCTAACCCGGCTTTTCTTGGTTTTCTTCTGCTCTAACCCTGTTTTTCTTGGTTTTTTTCGGCTCTAACCCTGTTTTTCTTCGTTTTCTTCCGTTCTAACTCGGCTTTTCTTGGTTTTCTTCCGTTCTAACCCGGCTTTTCTTGGTTTTCTTATGTTCTAAGCCTGTTTTTCTTGGTTTTCTTCCGTTCTAACCCGGCTTTTCTTGGTTTTCTTCTGCTCTAACCCTGTTTTTCTTGGTTTTCTTCCGCTCTAACCCTGTTTTTCTTGGTTTTCTTCCGTTCTAACCCGGCTTTTCCTGGTTTTCTTCCGCTCTAACCCTGCTTTTCTTGGTTTTCTTCCGCTCTAACCCGGCTTTTCTTGGTTTTCTTCCGCTCTAACCCTGTTTTTCTTGGTTTTTTTCGGCTCTTACCCTGTTTTTCTTGGTTTTCTTCCGCTCTAACCCTGTTTTTCTTAGTTTTCTTCCGTTCTAACTTGGCTTTTCTTGGTTTTCTTATGTTCTAAACCTGTTTTTCTTGGTTTTCTTCCGTTCTAACCCGGCTTTTCCTGGTTTTCTTCTGTTCTAACCCGGCTTTTCTTGGTTTTCTTCCGTTCTAACCCGGCTTTTCTTGGTTTTCTTCCGTTCTAACCCTGTTTTTCTTGGTTTTCTTCCGCTCTAACCCTGTTTTTCTTGGTTTTCTTCCGTTCTAACCCGGCTTTTCCTGGTTTTCTTCCGCTCTAACCCTGCTTTTCTTGGTTTTCTTTCGCTCTAACCCGGCTTTTCTTGGTTTTCTTCCGTTCTAACCCGGCTTTTCCTGGTTTTCTTCCGCTCTAACCCTGCTTTTCTTGGTTTTCTTCCGCTCTAACCCTGTTTTTCTTGGTTTTCTTCCGTTCTAACCCAGCTTTTCCTGGTTTTCTTCCGTTCTAACCCGGCTTTTCTTGGTTTTCTTCTGTTCTAACCCTGTTTTTCTTGGTTTTTTTCGGCTTTAAGCCTGCTTTTCTTGGTTTTCTTTCGCTCTAAACCTGTTTTTCTTGGTTTTTTTCGGCTCTAACCCTGTTTTTCTTGGTTTTCTTCCGCTCTAACCCGGCTTTTCTTGGTTTTCTTCCGCTCTAACCCTGCTTTTCTTGGTTTTTTTCGGCTTTAAGCCTGCTTTTCCTGTTTTTCTTCCGCTCTAACCCTGTTTTTCTTGGTTTTCTTCCGTTCTAACCCTGCTTTTCTTGGTTTTCTTCCGCTCTAACCCTGCTTTTCTTGGTTTTCTTCCGCTCCAACCCTGCTTTTCTTGGTTTTCTTCCGCTCTAACCCTGCTTTTCTTGGTTTTTTTCAGCTCTAACCCTGTTTTTCTTGGTTTTCTTCGGCTCTAACCCTGTTTTTCTTGGTTTTCTTCCGCTCTAACCCTGCTTTTCTTGGTTTTCTTCCGCTCTAACCCTGCTTTTCTTGGTTTTCTTCCGCTCTAACCCTGCTTTTCTTGGTTTTCTTCCGTTCTAACCCGGCTTTTCTTGGTTTTCTTCTGTTCTAACCCTGTTTTTCTTGGTTTTTTTCGGTTCTAACCCTGTTTTTCTTGGTTTTCTTCCGTTCTAACCCGGCTTTTCTTGGTTTTCTTCCGTTCTAACCCGGCTTTTCTTGGTTTTCTTCTGCTCTATACCTGTTTTTCCTGGTTTTCTTCCGTTCTAACCCGGCTTTTCTTGGTTTTCTTCTGCTCTAACCCTGTTTTTCTTGTTTTTTTTCGGCTCTAACCCTGTTTTTCTTGGTTTTCTTCCGTTCTAACCCGGCTTTTCCTGGTTTTCTTCCGTTCTAACTCGGCTTTTCTTGGTTCTCTTTCGCTCTAATCCTGTTTTTATTGGTTTTTTTCGGCTCTAACCCTGTTTTTCTTGGTTTTCTTCCGCTCTAACCCGGCTTTTCTTGGTTTTCTTCTGCTCTAACCCTGTTTTTCTTGGTTTTTTTCGGCTCTAACCCTGTTTTTCTTGGTTTTCTTCCGTTCTAACCCGGCTTTTCTTGGTTTTCTTCCGTTCTAACCCGGCTTTTCTTGGTTTTCTTATGTTCTAAACCTGTTTTTCTTGGTTTTCTTCCGTTCTAACCGAGCTTTTCTTGGTTTTCTTCTGCTCTAACCCTGTTTTTCTTGGTTTCCTTCCGCTCTAACCCTGTTTTTCTTGGTTTTCTTCCGTTCTAACCCGGCTTTTCCTGGTTTTCTTCCGCTCTAACCCTGCTTTTCTTGGTTTTCTTCCGCTCTAACCCGGCTTTTCTTGGTTTTCTTCCGTTCTAACCCGGCTTTTCTTGGTTTTCTTCCGTTCTAACCCGGCTTTTCTTGGTTTTATTATGTTCTAAACCTGTTTTTCTTAGTTTACTTCCGTTCTAACCCGGCTTTTCTTGGTTTTCTTCTGCTCTAACCCTGTTTTTCTTGGTTTTTTTCGGCTCTAACCCTGTTTTTCTTCGTTTTCTTCCGTTCTAACCCGGCTTTTCTTGGTTTTCTTCCGTTCTAACCCGGCTTTTCTTGGTTTTCTTATGTTCTAAGCTTGTTTTTCTTGGTTTTCTTCCGTTCTAACCCGGCTTTTCTTGGTTTTCTTATGTTCTAACCCTGTTTTTCTTGGTTTCCTTCCGTTCTAACCCGGCTTTTCTTGGTTTTCTTCTGCTCTCACCCTGTTTTTCTTGGTTGTTTTCGGCTCTAACCCTGTTTTTCTTGGTTTTCTTCCGTTCCAACCCGGCTTTTCTTGGTTTTCTTCCGTTCTAACCCGGCTTTTCTTGGTTTTCTTCTGCTCTAACCCTGTTTTTCTTGGTTTTCTTCCACTCTAACCCTGTTTTTCTTGGTTTTCTTCCGTTCTAACCCGGCTCTTCCTGGTTTTCTTCCGTTCTAACCCGGCTTTTCTTGGTTTTCTTCTGTTCTAACCCTGTTTTTCTTGGTTTTTTTCGGCTTTAAGCCTGCTTTTCTTGGTTTTCTTCCGCTCTAACCCTGCTTTTCTTGGTTTTTTTCGGCTTTAAGCCTGCTATTCCTGTTTTTCTTCCGCTCTAACCCTGCTTTTCTTAGTTTTCTTCCATTCTAACCCTGCTTTTCTTGGTTTTCTTCCGCTCTAACCCTGCTTTTCTTAGTTTTCTTCCGCTCCAACCCGGCTTTTCTTGGTTTTCTTCTGTTCTAACCCTGCTTTTCTTGGTTTTCTTCCGCTCTAACCCTGTTTTTCTTGGTTTTCTTCGACTCTAACCCAGTTTTTCTTGGTTTTCTTCGGTTCTAACCATGCTTTTCTTGGTTTTCTTCCGCTCTAACCCTGCTTTTCTTGGTTTTCTTCCGCTCTAACCCTGCTTTTCTTGGTTTTCTTCCGCTCTAACCCCGTTTTTCTTGGTTTTCTTCCGCTCTAACCCTGTTTTTCTTGGTTTTTTTCGGCTCTAACCCTGTTTTTCTTGGTTTTCTTCCGCTCTAACCCTGCTTTTCTTGGTTTTCTTCCGCTCTAACTCTGCTTTTCTTGGTTTTCTTCCGCTCTAACCCGGCTTTTCTTGGTTTTCTTCTGCTCTAAGCCTGTTTTTCTTGGTTTTTTTCGCCTCTAACCCTGTTTTTCTTGGTTTTCTTCTGCTCTAACCCGGCTTTTCTTGGTTTTCTTCCGCTCTAACCCTGTTTTTCTTGGTTTTTTTCGGCTCTAAGCCTGTTTTTCTTGGTTTTCTTCCATTCTAACCCTGCTTTTCTTGGTTTTCTTCCGTTCTAACCCGGCTTTTCTTGGTTTTCTTATGTTCTAAACCTGTTTTTCTTGGTTTTCTTCCGCTCCAACCCGGCTTTTCTTGGTTTTCTTCTGTTCTAACCCTGCTTTTCTTGGTTTTCTTCCGCTCTAACCCTGTTTTTCTTGGTTTTCTTCGACTCTAACCCAGTTTTTCTTGGTTTTCTTCGGTTCTAACCCTGCTTTTCTTGGTTTTCTTCCGCTCTAACCCTGCTTTTCTTGGTTTTCTTCCGCTCTAACCCTGCTTTTCTTGGTTTTCTTCCGCCCTAACCCTGCTTTTCTTGGTTTTCTTCTGCTCTAACCCGGCTTTTCTTGGTTTTCTTCCGCTCTAACCCTGTTTTTCTTGTTTTTTTTCGGCTCTAACCCTGTTTTTCTTGGTTTTCTTCCGCTCTAACCCTGCTTTTCTTGGTTTTCTTCCGCTCTAACTCTGCTTTTCTTGGTTTTCTTCCGCTCTCACCCGGCTTTTCTTGGTTTTCTTCTGCTCTAAGCCTGTTTTTCTTGGTTTTTTTCGCCTCTAACCCTGTTTTTCTTGGTTTTCTTCTGCTCTAACCCGGCTTTTCTTGGTTTTCTTCCGCTCTAACCCTGTTTTTCTTGTTTTTTTTCAGCTCTAAGCCTGTTTTTCTTGGTTTTCTTCCATTCTAACCCTGCTTTTCTTGGTTTTCTTCCGCTCTAACCCGGCTTTTCTTGGTTTTCTTCCGCTCTAACCCTGCTTTTCTTGGTTTTCTTCCGCCCTAACCCTGCTTTTCTTGGTTTTCTTCCGCTCTAACCTGGCTTTTCTTGGTTTTCTTCCGCTCTAACCCTGTTTTTCTTGGTTTTTTTCGCCTCTAACCCTGTTTTTCTTGGTTTTCTTCCGTTCTAACCCGGCTTTTCTTGGTTTTCTTCCGTTCTAACCCGGCTTTTCTTGGTTTTCTTATGTTCTAAACCTGTTTTTCTTGGTTTTCTTCCGTTCTAACACGGCTTTTCTTGGTTTTCTTCTGCTCTAACCCTGTTTTTCTTGTTTTTTTTCGGCTCTAACCCTGTTTTTCTTGGTTTTCTTCCGTTCTAACCCGGCTTTTCTTGGTTTTCTTCCGTTCTAACCCGGCTTTTCTTGGTTTTCTTATGTTCTAAACCTGTTTTTCTTAGTTTTCTTCCGTTCTAACCCGGCTTTTCTTGGTTTTCTTCTCTAACCCTGTTTTTCTTGGTTTTCTTCTGCTCTAACCCTGTTTTTCTTGGTTTTCATCCGTTCTAATCCGGCTTTTCCTGATTTTCTTCCGTTCTAACCGGGCTTTTCTTGGTTTTCTTCTGTTCTAACCCTGTTTTTCTTGGTTTTTTTTGGCTTTAAGCCTGCTTTTCTTGGTTTTCTTTCGCTCTAACCCTGTTTTTCTTGGTTTTTTTCGGCTCTAACCCTGTTTTTCTTGGTTTTCTTCCGCTCTTACCCAGCTTTTCTTGGTTTTCTTCTGCTCTAACCCTACTTTTCTTGTTTTTTTTCGGCTTTAAGCCTGCTTTTCTTGGTTTTCTTTCGCTCTAACCCTGTTTTTCTAGTTTTTTTTCGGCTCTAACCCTGTTTTTCTTGGTTTTCTTTTGCTCTTACCCGGCTTTTCTTGGTTTTCTTCTGCTCTAACCCTGCTTTTCTTGGTTTTTTTCGGCTCTAACCCTGTTTTTCTTGGTTTTCTTCCGTTCTAACCCGGCTTTTCTTGGTTTTCTTCCGCTCTAACCCTGTTTTTCTTGGTTTTTTTCGGCTCTATCCCTGTTTTTCTTGGTTTTCTTCCGTTCTAACCTGGCTTTTCCTGGTTTTCTTCCGTTCTAACCCGGCTTTTCTTGGTTTTCTTCTGTTCTAACCCTGTTTTTCTTGGTTTTTTTCGGCTCTAACCCTGTTTTTCTTGGTTATCTTCCGTTCTAACCCGGCTTTTCTTGGTTTTCTTCCGTTCTAACCCGTCTTGTCTTGGTTTTCTTCTGATCTAAACCTGTTTTTCTTGGTTTTCTTCCGTTCTATCCCGGCTTTTCTTGGTTTTCTTCCGCTCTGAAACTGTTTTTCTTGCTTTTTTTCGGCTCTAACCCTGTTTTTCTTGGCTTTCTTCCGTTCTAACCGTGCTTTTCCTGGTTTTCTTCTGTTCTAACCCAGCTTTTCTTGGTTTTCTTCTGTTCTAACCCTCTTTTTCTTGGTTTTTTTTGGCTTTCAGCCTGCTTTTCCTGGTTTTCTTCCGCTCTAACCCTGCTTTTCTTGGTTTTCTTCCCTTCTAACCCTGCTTTTCTTGGTTTTCTTCCGCTCCAACCCTTCTTTTCTTGGTTTTCTTCGGCTCTAACCCTGTTTTTCTTGGTTTTCTTCCGCTCTAACCCTGCTTTTCTTGGTTTTCTTCCGCTCTAACCCTGCTTTTCTTGGTTTTCTTCGGTTCTAACCCTGCTTTTCTTGGTTTTCTTCCGCTCTAACCCTGCTTTTCTTGGTTTTCTTTCGCTCTAACCCTGCTTTTCTTGGTTTTCTTCCGCTCTAACTCTGCTTTTCTTGGTTTTCTTCCGCTTTAACCCTGCTTTTCTTGGTTTTCTTCTGCCCTAACCCGGCTTTTCTTGGTTTTCTTCTGCCCTAACCCTGTTTTTCTTGGTTTTTTTCTGCTCTAACCCTGTTTTTCTTGGTTATTTTCAGCTCTAACCCTGTTTTTCTTGGTTTTCTTCTGCTCTAACCCTGTTTTTCTTGGTTTTTTTCGGCTCTAACCCTGTTTTTCTTGGTTTTCTTCCGTTCTAACCCGGCTTTTCCTGGTTTTCTTCCGTTCTAACCCGGCTTTTCTTGGTTTTCTTCTGTTCTAACCTTGTTTTTCTTGTTTTTTTCCGGCTTTAAGCCTGCTTTTCTTGGTTTTCTTCCGCTCTAACCCTGCTTTTCTTGGATTTCTTCCGCTCTAACCCTGCTTTTCTTGGTTTTCTTCCGCTCTAACCCTGCTTTTCTTGGTTTTCTTCCTCTCTAACCCTGCTTTTCTTGGTTTTCTTCTGATCTAACCCTGTTTTTCTTGGTTTTCTTCCGTTCTTAACCGGCTTTTCTTGGTTTTCCTTCGCTCTAACCCTGTTTTTCTTCGTTTTTTTCGGCTCTAACCCTGTTTTTCATGGTTTTCTTCCGCTCTAACCCTGTTTTTCTTGGTTTTCTTCCGCTCTAACCCTGCTTTTCCTGGTTTTCTTCCGTTCTAACCCGGCTTTTCTTGGTTTTCTTCCGCTCTAACCCTGTTTTTCTTGGTTTTTTTCGGCTCTAACCCTGTTTTTCTTGGTATTCTTCCGTTCTAACCCGGCTTTTCTTCGTTCTCTTCTGCTCTAACCCTGTTTTTCTTGGTTTTTTACGGCTCTAACCCTGTTTTTCTTTGTTTTCTTCCGTTCTATACCCGGCTTTTCCTGGTTTTCTTCCGTTCTAACCCTGCTTTTCTTGGTTTTCTTCTGTTCTAACCCTGTTTTTCTTGTTTTTTTTCTACTTTAAGCCTGCTTTTCTTGGTTTTCTTCCGCTCTAACCCTGCTTTTCTTGGTTTTCTTCCGCTCTAACACTGCTTTTCTTGGTTTTCTTCTGCTCTAACCCTGTTTTTCTTGGTTTTCTTCCGTTCTTACCCGGCTTTTCTTGGTTTTCATCCGCTCTAACCCTGTTTTTGTTGTTTTTTTTCGGCTCTAACCCTGTTTTTCTTGGTTTTCTTCCGCTCTAACCCTGTTTTTCTTGGTTTTCTTCCGTTCTAACCCGGCTTTTCTTGGTTTTCTTCCGCTCTAACCTTGTTTTTCTTGGTTTTCTTCTGGTCTAACCCTGTTTTTCTTGGTTTTCTTCCGTTCTTACCCGGCTTTTCTTGGTTTTCTTCCGCTCTAACCCTGTTTTTGTTGTTTTTTTTCGGCTCTAACCCTGTTTTTCTTGGTTTTCTTCTGCTCTAACCCTGTTTTTCTTGGTTTTCTTCCGTTCTAACCCGGCTTTTCCTGGTTTTCTTCCGCTCTAACCCGGCTTTTCCTGGTTTTCTTCCGCTCTAACCCTGCTTTTCTTGGTTTTCTTCCGCTCTAACCCTGTTTTTCTTGGTTTCTTTCGGCTCTAACCCTGTTTTTCTTGGTTTTCATCCGTTCTTACCCGGCTTTTCTTGGTTTTCTTCCGCTCTAACCCTGTTTTTCTTGTTTTTTTCGGCTCTAACTTTGTTTTTCTTTGTTTTCTTCCTCTCTAACCCTGTTTTTCTTGGTTTTCTTCGGCTCTAACCCTGCTTTTCCTGGTTTTATTCCGTTCTAGCCCGACTTTTCTTGGTTTTCTTCCGCTCTAACCCTGTTTTTCTTGTTTTTTTTCGGCTCTAACCCTGTTTTTCTTGGTTTTCCTCAGCTCTAACCCTGTTTTTCTTGGTTTTTTTCGGCTCTAACCCTGCTTTTCTTGGTTTTCTTCTGCTCTAACCCTGCTTTTCTTGGTTTTCTTCCGCTCTAACCCTGCTTTTCTTGGTTTTCTTCCGCTCTAACCCTGCTTTTCCAGGTTTTTTTCGGTTCTAACCCTGCTTTTCTTGTTTTTCTTCCGCTCTAACCCTGCTTTTCTTGGTTTTCTTCCACTCTAACCCGGCTTTTCTTGGTTTTCTTCCGCTCTAACCCTGCTTTTCTTAGTTTTCTTCCGCTCTAACCCTGTTTTTCTTGGTTTTCTTCCGATCTAACCCGGCTTTTCTTGGTTTTCTTCCGCTCTAACCCCGTTTTTCTTGGTTTTCTTCGGCTCTAACCCTGTTTTTCTTGGTTTTTTTCTACTCTAACCTTTTTTTCTTGGTTTTCTTCCGTTCTAACCCGGCTTTTCTTGGTTTTCATCGTATCTAACCCTGTTTTTCTTGGTTTTCTTCGGCTCTAACCCTGTTTTTCTTGGTTTCTTCCGTTCTAACCCGGCTTTTCTTGGTTTTCTTCGGCTCTAACCCTGTTTTTCTTGGGATTTTTTGGCTCTAACCCTGTTTTTCTTGGTTTTTTTCGGCTCTAACCCTGTTTTTCTTGGTTTTTTTCGGCTCTAACCCTGTTTTTCTTGGGTTTTTTTGGCTCTAATCCTGTTTTTGTAGTTTTTTTTCAGCTGTAATCCTGTTTTTCTCGGTTTTCTTCTGCTCTAACCCTGTTTTTCTTGGTTTTCTTCCGCTCTAACCCTGCTTTTCTGGTTTTTTTCGGCTTTAAGCCTGTTTTTCTTGGTTTTCTTCGGCTCTAACCCCGTTTTTCTTGGTTTTCTTCCGCTCTAACCCTGTTTTTCTTATTTTTCTTCCGTTCTAACCTGTTTTTTCTTGGTTTTTTTCGGCTCTAACCCTGTTTTTCTTGTTTTTTTTCGGCTCTAACCCTGTTTTTCTTTTTTTTTTCGGCTCTAACCCTACTTTCCTTTGTTTTCTCCGGCTCTAACCCTGTTTTTCTTGGTTTCCTTCCGCTATAAACCTGTTTTTCTTGGTTTTCTTCGGCTCTAACCCTGTTTTTCTTGGTTTACTTCCGTTCTATCCTTTTTTTTTTTGGTTTTCTTCCGTTCTAACCCAGCTTTTCTTGGTTTTTTTTGGCTCTTATTCAGTTTTTCTTGGTTTTCTTCCGTTCTAACCCGGCTTTTCTTGGTTTTTTTCGGCTTTAACCCTGTTTTTCTTGGTTTTCTCCAGCTCTAACCCTGTTTTTCTTGGTTTTTTACGGCTGTAACCCTGTTTTTCTTGGTTTTTATCGGCTCTAACCCTGTTTTTCTTAATTTTTTTCGGCTTTAACCCTGATTTTCTTGGTTTTTTTTCGGCTATAACCTTGTTTTTCTTGGTTTTCTTCTGTTCTAACCCTGCTTTTCTTGGTTTTCTTCGGATCTATCCTAGTTTTTCTTGGTTTTCTTCCGTTCTAACCCAGCTTTTGTTGGTTTTCT
>NW_028188946.1:3517919-3535419 GCF_054131305.1 Coturnix japonica
AAGAAAACCAAGAAAAGCAGGGTTAGAGCGGAAGAAAACCAAGAAAAACGGGGATAGAGCCGAAGAAAACCAAGTAAAACAGGGTTAGAGCGGAAAAAAAATCAAGAAAAACAGGGGTAGATCCGAAAAAAGCCAAGAAAAACAGGGTTAGAGCGGAAGAAAACCAATAAAAACAGGAATAGAAAGGAAGAAAACCAAGAAAAGCCAGGTTAGAGCGAAAGAAAACCAAGAAAAACAGGGTTAGAACAGAAGACAACCAGGAAAAGCAGGGTTAGAGCCAAAGAAAAACAAGAAAAGCAGGGTTAGAGCGGAAGAAAACCAAGAAAAACAGGGTTACAGCCGAAAAAAACCAAGAAAAACAGGGTTAGAGCCAAAAAAAACCAAGAAAAACAGGGGTTGAGCGGAAGAAAACCAAAAAAAACAGGGTTAGAGCGGAAGAAAACCAAGAAAAACAGGGTTAGAGCCGAAAAAAATCAAGAAAAGCAGGGTTAGAGCGGAAGAAAACCAAGAAAAACATTGTTAGAGCGGAATAAAACCAAGAAAAACAGGGTTAGAGCCGAAAAAAACCAAGAAAAGCCGGGTTAGAGCAAAAGTAAACCAAGAAAAACAGGGTTAGAGCCGAAAAAATCCAAGAAAAGCCGGGTTAGAATCTAGGAAAATCAAGAAAAACAGGGTTAGAGCTGAAGAAAACCAAGAAAAACAGGGTTAGTGCCGGAATAAACCAAGAAAAACGGGGTTAGAGCCGAAAAAATCCAAGAAAAGCCGGGTTAGAACGGAAGAAAACCACGAAAAACAGGGTTAGAGACGAAAAAAAACAAGAAAAGCAGGGTTAGAGCCGAAAAAAACCAAGAAAAGCCGGGTTAGAACAGAAGAAAACCAAGCAAAATAGGGTTAGAGCGGAAGAAAACCAAGAAAAACAGGGTTAGACCCGCAAAAAACCAAGAAAAACAGGGTTAGAGCCGAAAAAACCAAGAAAAGCCGGGTCAGAACAAAAGAAAACCAAGAAAAACAGGGTTAGAGCCGAAAAGAACCAAGAAAAGCCGGGTTAGAACGGAAGAAAACCAAGAAAAACAGGGTTAGAGCCGAAGAAAACCAAAAAAAACTAAGTTAGAACAGAAGAAAACCAAGAAAAACAGGGTTAGAACGGAATAAAACCAAGAAAAACAGGGTTGGAGCGGAAGTAAACCAAGAAAAGCAGGGTTAGAACAAAAGAAAACCAAGAAAAACGGGGTTAGAGCCGAAAAAAGCCAAGAAAAACAGGGTTAGTGCGGAAGAAACCAAGAAAAACACGGTTAGAGCCGAAAAAAACCAAGAAAAACAGGGTTACAGCCGAAAAAAACCAAGAAAAACAGGGTTAGAGCCAAAAAAAACCAAGAAAAACAGGGGTTGAGCGGAAGAAAACCAAAAAAAACACGGTTAGAGCGGAAGAAAACCAAGAAAAACAGGGTTAGAGCCGAAAAAAATCAAGAAAAGCAGGGTTAGAGCGGAAGAAAACCAAGAAAAACATTGTTAGAGCGGAATAAAACCAAGAAAAACAGGGTTAGAGCCGAAAAAAACCAAGAAAAGCCGGGTTAGAGCAAAAGTAAACCAAGAAAAACAGGGTTAGAGCCGAAAAAATCCAAGAAAAGCCGGGTTAGAATCTAGGAAAATCAAGAAAAACAGGGTTAGAGCTGAAGAAAACCAAGAAAAACAGGGTTAGTGCCGGAATAAACCAAGAAAAACGGGGTTAGAGCCGAAAAAATCCAAGAAAAGCCGGGTTAGAACGGAAGAAAACCACGAAAAACAGGGTTAGAGACGAAAAAAAACAAGAAAAGCAGGGTTAGAGCCGAAAAAAACCAAGAAAAGCCGGGTTAGAACAGAAGAAAACCAAGCAAAATAGGGTTAGAGCGGAAGAAAACCAAGAAAAACAGGGTTAGACCCGCAAAAAACCAAGAAAAACAGGGTTAGAGCCGAAAAAACCAAGAAAAGCCGGGTCAGAACAAAAGAAAACCAAGAAAAACAGGGTTAGAGCCGAAAAGAACCAAGAAAAGCCGGGTTAGAATGGAAGAAAACCAAGAAAAACAGGGTTAGAGCCGAAGAAAACCAAAAAAAACTAAGTTAGAACAGAAGAAAACCAAGAAAAACAGGGTTAGAACGGAATAAAACCAAGAAAAACAGGGTTAGAGCGGAAGTAAACCAAGAAAAGCAGGGTTAGAACAAAAGAAAACCAAGAAAAACGGGGTTAGAGCCGAAAAAAGCCAAGAAAAACAGGGTTAGTGCGGAAGAAACCCAAGAAAAACACGGTTAGAGCCGAAAAAAACCAAGAAAAACAGGGTTACAGCCGAAAAAAACCAAGAAAAACAGGGTTAGAGCCGAAAAAAACCAAGAAAAACAGGGGTAGAGCGGAAAAAAACAAAGAAAAACAGGGTTAGAGCCGAAAAAAGCCAAGAAAAACAGGGTTAGAGACGAAAACAACGAAGAAAAGCCGGGTTAGAACGGAAGAAAACCAAGAAAAACAGGGTTAGAGCCGAAAAAAAACAAGAAAAGCCGGGTTAGAATGGAAGAAAACCAAGAAAAACAGGGTTAGAGCCAAAAAAAACCAAGAAAAGCCGGGTTAGAACGGAAGTAAACCAAGAAAAACGGGGTTAGAGCTGAAGAAAACCAATTAAAACAGGGTTAGAGCGGAAGGAAACCAAGAAAAACTCGGTTAGAGCCGGAGAAAACCAAGAAAAACAGGGTTAGAGCGGAAGAAAACCAAGAAAAACAGTTTTAGAGCCGAAAAAAAACAAGAAAAACAGGGTTAGAGTCGAAAAAAACCAAGAAAAACAGGGTTAGAGCGGAAGAAAACCAAGAAAAACAGGGTGAGAGCCAAAAAAAACCAAGAAAAACAGGGTTAGATCGGAAGAAAACCAAGAAAAGCAGGGTTAGAGCCGAAAAAAACCAAGAAAAACAAGGTTGGAGCCGAAAAAAAACAAGAAAAGCAGGGTTAGAGCCGAAAAAAACCAAGAAAAACAGGGTTAGAGCCGAAAAAAACCAAGAAAAGCCGGGTTAGAACGGAAGAAAACCAAGAAAAACAGGGTAAGACCCAAAAAAAACCAAGAAAAAAAACCCTAACCCTAACCCTAACCCTAACCCTAACCCTAACCCTAACCCTAACCCTAACTCTAACCCTAACCCGAACCCTAACCCTAACCCTAACCCTAACCCGAACCCTACCCTAAACCTAACCCTAACCCTAACCCTAACCCTAACCCAAACCCTAACCCTAACCCTAACCCTAACCCTAACCCTACCCTAGCCCTAACCCTAACCCTAACCCTAACCCTAACCCTAACCCTAATCCAAACCTTAACCCTAACCCTAACCCTACCCTAGCCCTAACCCTAACCCTAACCCTAACCCTAACCCTAACCCTAACCCTAACCCTAACCCTAACCCTAACCCTAACCCTAACCCTAACCCTAACCCCTAACCCTAACACTAACCCTAACCCTAACCCTAACCCTAACCCTAACCCTAACCCTAACCCTACCCTAACCCTAACCCTAACCCTAACCCTAACCCTAACCCTAACCCTAACCCTAAACCTAACCCTAGCCTAGCCCTAACCAAAACCCTAACCCTAACCCTAACCCTAACCCTAACCCTAACCCTAACCCTAACCCTAACCCTAACCCTAACCCTAACCCTACCCTAGCCCTAAACCTAAACCTAACCCTAACCCTCACCCTAACCCTAACCCTAACCCTAACCCTAACCCTAACCCTAACCCTAACCCTAACCCTAACCCTAACCCTAACCCTACCCTTAACCCTACCCTAGCCCTGACCCTAACCCTAACACTAACCCTAACCCTAACCCTAACCCTAACCCTAACCCTAACCCTAACCCTAACCCTAACCCTAACCCTAACCCTAACCCTACCCTAACCCTAACCCTAACCCTAACCCTAACCCTAACCCTAACCCCTGTTTTCTACTCTAAACCTGCTTTTCTTAGTTTTCTTCCGCTCTAACCCTGTTTTTCTTGGTTTTCTTCTGTTCTAACCCAGCTTTTCTTGGTTTTTTTCGGCTCTAACCCTGTTTTTCTTGTATTTTTCGGCTCTAATCCTGTTTTTCTTGGTTTTTTTCGGCTCTAACCCTAATTACCTTGGTTTTATTCCGCTCTAACCCTGTTTTTCCTGGTTTTCTTCCGGTCTAACCCGGCTTTTCTTGTTTTTTTTCGGCTCTAACCCTGTTTTTCTTGGTTTTCTTCCGCTCTAACCCAGTTTTTCTTGGTTTTCTTCGGCTCTAACCCCGTTTTTCTTGGTTTTCTTTTCTTCTAACCCTGCTTTTCTTGGTTTTCTTCCGCTCTAACCCTGTTTTTCTTGGTTTTCTTCCGTTCTAACCCGGCTTCTCTTGGTTTTATTCAGCTCTAACCCTGTTTTTCTTGCTTCTCTTTGGCTCTAACCCTGTTTTTCTTGGTTTTCTTCCGTTCTAACAATGTATTTAAAAAAGATAAAAAAAAAAAAGAAAAAAAACAAGAAAAGCCGGGTTAGAACGGAAGAAAACCAAGAAAAACGGGGTTAGAGCCGAAAAAAAACAAGAAAAACAGGGTTAGAGCCAAAAAAAAACCAAGAAAAACAGGGGTAGATCCGAAAAAAGCCAAGAAAAACAGGGTTAGAGCGGAAGAAAACCAATCAAAACAGGAATAGAAAGGAAGAAAACCAAGAAAAGCCAGGTTAGAGCGGAAGAAAACCAAGAAAAACAGGGTTAGACCCGCAAAAAACCAAGAAAAACAGGGTTAGAGCCGAAAAAACCAAGAAAAGCCGGGTCAGAACAAAAGAAAACCAAGAAAAACAGGGTTAGAGCCGAAAAGAACCAAGAAAAGCCGGGTTAGAACGGAAGAAAACCAAGAAAAACAGGGTTAGAGCCGAAGAAAACAAAAAAAAACTGGGTTAGAACAGAAGAAAACCAAGAAAAACAGGGTTAGAACGGAATAAAACCAAGAAAAACAGGGTTAGAGCGGAAGTAAACCAAGAAAAGCAGGGTTAGAACAAAAGAAAACCAAGAAAAACGGGGTTAGAGCCGAAGAAAACCAAGAAAAACAGGGTTAGTGCGGAAGAAACACAAGAAAAACACGGTTAGAGCCGAAAAAAACCAAGAAAAACAGGGTTAGAGCCGAAAAAAACCAAGAAAAACAGGGGTAGAGCGGAAAAAAACAAAGAAAAACAGGGTTAGAGCCGAAAAAAGCCAAGAAAAACAGGGTTAGAGACGAAAACAACGAAGAAAAGCCGGGTTAGAACGGAAGAAAACCAAGAAAAACAGGGTTAGAGCCGAAAAAAAACAAGAAAAGCCGGGTTAGAATGGAAGAAAACCAAGAAAAACAGGGTTAGAGCCAAAAAAAACCAAGAAAAGCCGGGTTAGAACGGAAGTAAACCAAGAAAAACGGGGTTAGAGCTGAAGAAAAAAAATTAAAACAGGGTTAGAGCGGAAGGAAACCAAGAAAAACTGGGTTAGAGCCGGAGAAAACCAAGAAAAACAGGGTTAGAGCGGAAGAAAACCAAGAAAAACAGTTTTAGAGCCGAAAAAAACCAAGAAAAACAGGGTTAGAGTCGAAAAAATCCAAGAAAAACAGGGTTAGAGCGGAAGAAAACCAAGAAAAACAGGGTGAGAGCCAAAAAAAACCAAGAAAAACAGGGTTAGATCGGAAGAAAACCAAGAAAAGCAGGGTTAGAGCCGAAAAAAACCAAGAAAAACAAGGTTAGAGCCGAAAAAAAACAAGAAAAGCAGGGTTAGAGCCGAAAAAAACCAAGAAAAACAGGGTTAGAGCCGAAAAAAACCAAGAAAAGCCGGGTTAGAACGGAAGAAAACCAAGAAAAACAGGGTAAGAGCCAAAAAAAAACAAGAAAAAAAACCCTAACCCTAACCCTAACCCTAACCCTAACCCTAACCCTAACCCTAACCCTAACCCTAACCCTAACCCTAACCCTAACCCTAACTCTAACCCTAACACTAACCCTAACCCTAACCCTAACCCTAACCCGAACCCTACCCTAAACCTAACCCTAACCCTAACCCTAACCCTAACCCAAACCCTAACCCTAACCCTAACCCTAACCCTAACCCTACCCTAGCCCTAACCCTAACCCTAACCCTAACCCTAACCCTAACCCTAACCCTAACCCTAACCCTAACCCTAACCCTAACCCTACCCTTAACCCTACCCTAGCCCTGACCCTAACCCTAACCCTAACCCTAACCCTAACCCTAACCCTAACCCTAACCCTAACCCTAACCCTAACCCTAACCCTAACCCTAACCCTAACCCTAACCCTAACCCTAACCCTACCCTAACCCTAACCCTAACCCTAACCCTAACCCTAACCCTAACCCTAACCCTAACCCTAACCCCTGTTTTCTACTCTAAACCTGCTTTTCTTAGTTTTCTTCCGCTCTAACCCTGTTTTGCTTGGTTTTCTTCTGTTCTAACCCAGCTTTTCTTGGTTTTTTTCGGCTCTAACCCTGTTTTTCTTGTATTTTTCGGCTCTAATCCTGTTTTTCTTGGTTTTTTTCGGCTCTAACCCTAATTACCTTGGTTTTATTCCGCTCTAACCCTGTTTTTCCTGGTTTTCTTCCGGTCTAACCCGGCTTTTATTGTTTTTTTTCGGCTCTAACCCTGTTTTTCTTGGTTTTCTTCCGCTCTAACCCAGTTTTTCTTGGTTTTCTTCGGCTCTAACCCCGTTTTTCTTAATTTTCTTTTCTTCTAACCCTGCTTTTCTTGGTTTTCTTCCTTTCTAACCCTCCTTTTCTTGGTTTTATTCTGCTTTAACGCTGTTTTTCTTGGTTTTCTTCCGTTCTAACCCGGCTTCTCTTGGTTTTATTCAGCTCTAACCCTGTTTTTCTTGCTTCTCTTCGGCTCTAACCCTGTTTTTCTTGGTTTTCTTCCGTTCTAACAATGTATTTAAAAAAGATAAAAAAAAAAAAGAAAAAAAACAAGAAAAGCCGGGTTAGAACGGAAGAAAACCAAGAAAAACGGGGTTAGAGCCGAAAAAAACCAAGTAAAACAGGGTTAGAGCCAAAAAAAAATCAAGAAAAACAGGGGTAGATCCGAAAAAAGCCAAGAAAAACAGGGTTAGAGCGGAAGAAAAGCAATAAAAACAGGAATAGAAAGGAAGAAAACCAAGAAAAGCCAGGTTAGAGCGAAAGAAAACCAAGAAAAACAGGGTTAGAACAGAAGACAACCAGGGAAAGCAGGGTTAGAGCCGAAGAAAAACAAGAAAAGCAGGGTTAGAGCGGAAGAAAACCAAGGAAAACAGGGTTACAGCCGAAAAAAACCAAGAAAAACAGGGTTAGAGCCAAAAAAAACCAAGAAAAACAGGGGTTGAGCGGAAGAAAACCAAAAAAAACACGGTTAGAGCGGAAGAAAACCAAGAAAAACAGGGTTAGAGCCGAAAAAAATCAAGAAAAGCAGGGTTAGAGCAAAAGAAAACCAAGAAAAACATTGTTAGAGCGGAATAAAACCAAGAAAAACAGGGTTAGAGCCGAAAAAAACCAAGAAAAGCCGGGTTAGAGCAAAAGTAAACCAAGAAAAACAGGGTTAGAGCCGAAAAAATCCAAGAAAAGCCGGGTTAGAATCTAGGAAAATCAAGAAAAACAGGGTTAGAGCTGAAGAAAACCAAGAAAAACAGGGTTAGTGCCGGAATAAACCAAGAAAAACGGGGTTAGAGCCGAAAAAATCCAAGAAAAGCCGGGTTAGAACGGAAGAAAACCACGAAAAACAGGGTTAGAGACGAAAAAAAACAAGAAAAGCAGGGTTAGAGCCGAAAAAAACCAAGAAAAGCCGGGTTAGAACAGAAGAAAACCAAGCAAAATAGGGTTAGAGCGGAAGAAAACCAAGAAAAACAGGGTTAGACCCGCAAAAAACCAAGAAAAACAGGGTTAGAGCCGAAAAAACCAAGAAAAGCCGGGTCAGAACAAAAGAAAACCAAGAAAAACAGGGTTAGAGCCGAAAAGAACCAAGAAAAGCCGGGTTAGAACGGAAGAAAACCAAGAAAAACAGGGTTAGAGCCGAAGAAAACCAAAAAAAACTGGGTTAGAACAGAAGAAAACCAAGAAAAACAGGGTTAGAACGGAATAAAACCAAGAAAAACAGGGTTAGAGCGGAAGTAAACCAAGAAAAGCAGGGTTAGAACAAAAGAAAACCAAGAAAAACGGGGTTAGAGCCGAAGAAAACCAAGAAAAACAGGGTTAGTGCGGAAGAAACCCAAGAAAAACACGGTTAGAGCCGAAAAAAACCAAGAAAAACAGGGTTACAGCCGAAAAAAACCAAGAAAAACAGGGTTAGAGCCGAAAAAAACCAAGAAAAACAGGGGTAGAGCGGAAAAAAACAAAGAAAAACAGGGTTAGAGCCGAAAAAAGCCAAGAAAAACAGGGTTAGAGACGAAAACAACGAAGAAAAGCCGGGTTAGAACGGAAGAAAACCAAGAAAAACAGGGTTAGAGCCGAAAAAAAACAAGAAAAGCCGGGTTAGAATGGAAGAAAACCAAGAAAAACAGGGTTAGAGCCAAAAAAAACCAAGAAAAGCCGGGTTAGAACGGAAGTAAACCAAGAAAAACGGGGTTAGAGCTGAAGAAAACCAATTAAAACAGGGTTAGAGCGGAAGGAAACCAAGAAAAACTCGGTTAGAGCCGGAGAAAACCAAGAAAAACAGGGTTAGAGCGGAAGAAAACCAAGAAAAACAGTTTTAGAGCCGAAAAAAAACAAGAAAAACAGGGTTAGAGTCGAAAAAAACCAAGAAAAACAGGGTTAGAGCGGAAGAAAACCAAGAAAAACAGGGTGAGAGCCAAAAAAAACCAAGAAAAACAGGGTTAGATCGGAAGAAAACCAAGAAAAGCAGGGTTAGAGCCGAAAAAGCCAAGAAAAACAAGGTTGGAGCCGAAAAAAAACAAGAAAAGCAGGGTTAGAGCCGAAAAAACCAAGAAAAACAGGGTTAGAGCCGAAAAAAACCAAGAAAAGCCGGGTTAGAACGGAAGAAAACCAAGAAAAACAGGGTAAGAGCCAAAAAAAACCAAGAAAAAAAACCCTAACCCTAACCCTAACCCTAACCCTAACCCTAACCCTAACCCTAACCCTAACTCTAACCCTAACACTAACCCTAACCCTAACCCTAACCCTAACCCGAACCCTACCCTAAACCTAACCCTAACCCTAACCCTAACCCTAACCCAAACCCTAACCCTAACCCTAACCCTAACCCTAACCCTACCCTAGCCCTAACCCTAACCCTAACCCTAACCCTAACCCTAACCCTAACCCTAACCCTAACCCTAACCCTAACCCTAATCCAAACCTTAACCCTAACCCTAACCCTACCCTAGCCCTAACCCTAACCCTAACCCTAACCCTAACCCTAACCCTAACCCTAACCCTAACCCTAACCCTAACCCTAACCCTAACCCTAACCCTAACCCTAACCCTAACCCTAACCCTAACCCCTAACCCTAACACTAACCCTAACCCTAACCCTAACCCTAACCCTAACCCTAACCCTAACCCTACCCTAACCCTAACCCTAACCCTAACCCTAACCCTAACCCTAACCCTAACCCTAACCCTAACCCTAAACCTAACCCTAGCCTAGCCCTAACCAAAACCCTAACCCTAACCCTAACCCTAACCCTAACCCTAACCCTAACCCTAACCCTAACCCTAACCCTACCCTAGCCCTAACCCTAAACCTAACCCTAACCCTCACCCTAACCCTAACCCTAACCCTAACCCTAACCCTAACCCTAACCCTAACCCTAACCCTAACCCTAACCCTAACCCTAACCCTAACCCTAACCCTACCCTTAACCCTACCCTAGCCCTGACCCTAACCCTAACACTAACCCTAACCCTAACCCTAACCCTAACCCTAACCCTAACCCTAACCCTAACCCTAACCCTAACCCTAACCCTAACCCTAACCCTAACCCTAACCCTAACCCTAACCCTACCCTAACCCTAACCCTAACCCTAACCCTAACCCTAACCCTAACCCTAACCCCTGTTTTCTACTCTAAACCTGCTTTTCTTAGTTTTCTTCCGCTCTAACCCTGTTTTTCTTGGTTTTCTTCTGTTCTAACCCAGCTTTTCTTGGTTTTTTTCGGCTCTAACCCTGTTTTTCTTGTATTTTTCGGCTCTAATCCTGTTTTTCTTGGTTTTTTTCGGCTCTAACCCTAATTACCTTGGTTTTATTCCGCTCTAACCCTGTTTTTCCTGGTTTTCTTCCGGTCTAACCCGGCTTTTCTTGTTTTTTTTCGGCTCTAACCCTGTTTTTCTTGGTTTTCTTCCGCTCTAACCCAGTTTTTCTTGGTTTTCTTCGGCTCTAACCCCGTTTTTCTTGGTTTTCTTTTCTTCTAACCCTGCTTTTCTTGGTTTTCTTCCGCTCTAACCCTGTTTTTCTTGGTTTTCTTCCGTTCTAACCCGGCTTCTCTTGGTTTTATTCAGCTCTAACCCTGTTTTTCTTGCTTCTCTTCGGCTCTAACCCTGTTTTTCTTGGTTTTCTTCCGTTCTAACAATGTATTTAAAAAAGATAAAAAAAAAAAAGAAAAAAAACAAGAAAAGCCGGGTTAGAACGGAAGAAAACCAAGAAAAACGGGGTTAGAGCCGAAAAAAACCAAGAAAAACAGGGTTAGAGCCAAAAAAAAACCAAGAAAAACAGGGGTAGATCCGAAAAAAGCCAAGAAAAACAGGGTTAGAGCGGAAGAAAACCAATCAAAACAGGAATAGAAAGGAAGAAAACCAAGAAAAGCCAGGTTAGAGCGGAAGAAAACCAAGAAAAACAGGGTTAGACCCGCAAAAAACCAAGAAAAACAGGGTTAGAGCCGAAAAAACCAAGAAAAGCCGGGTCAGAACAAAAGAAAACCAAGAAAAACAGGGTTAGAGCCGAAAAGAACCAAGAAAAGCCGGGTTAGAACGGAAGAAAACCAAGAAAAACAGGGTTAGAGCCGAAGAAAACCAAAAAAAACTGGGTTAGAACAGAAGAAAACCAAGAAAAACAGGGTTAGAACGGAATAAAACCAAGAAAAACAGGGTTAGAGCGGAAGTAAACCAAGAAAAGCAGGGTTAGAACAAAAGAAAACCAAGAAAAACAGGGTTAGAGCCGAAGAAAACCAAGAAAAACAGGGTTAGTGCGGAAGAAACCCAAGAAAAACACGGTTAGAGCCGAAAAAAACCAAGAAAAACAGGGTTACAGCCGAAAAAAACCAAGAAAAACAGGGTTAGAGCCGAAAAAAACCAAGAAAAACAGGGGTAGAGCGGAAAAAAACAAAGAAAAACAGGGTTAGAGCCGAAAAAAGCCAAGAAAAACAGGGTTAGAGACGAAAACAACGAAGAAAAGCCGGGTTAGAACGGAAGAAAACCAAGAAAAACAGGGTTAGAGCCGAAAAAAAACAAGAAAAGCCGGGTTAGAACGGAAGTAAACCAAGAAAAACGGGGTTAGAGCTGAAGAAAAAAAATTAAAACAGGGTTAGAGCGGAAGGAAACCAAGAAAAACTGGGTTAGAGCCGGAGAAAACCAAGAAAAACAGGGTTAGAGCGGAAGAAAACCAAGAAAAACAGTTTTAGAGCCAAAAAAAACCAAGAAAAACAGGGTTAGAGTCGAAAAAAACCAAGAAAAACAGGGTTAGAGAGGAAGAAAACCAAGAAAAACAGGGTGAGAGCCAAAAAAAACCAAGAAAAACAGGGTTAGATCGGAAGAAAACCAAGAAAAGCAGGGTTAGAGCCGAAAAAAACCAAGAAAAACAAGGTTAGAGCCGAAAAAAAACAAGAAAAGCAGGGTTAGAGCCGAAAAAAACCAAGAAAAACAGGGTTAGAGCCGAAAAAAACCAAGAAAAGCCGGGTTAGAACGGAAGAAAACCAAGAAAAACAGGGTAAGAGCCAAAAAAAACCAAGAAAAAAAACCCTAACCCTAACCCTAACCCTAACCCTAACCCTAACCCTAACCCTAACCCTAACCCTAACCCTAACCCTAACCCTAACCCGAACCCTACCCTAAACCTAACCCTAACCCTAACCCTAACCCTAACCCAAACCCTAACCCTAACCCTAACCCTAACCCTAACCCTACCCTAGCCCTAACCCTAACCCTTACCCTAACCCTAACCCTAACCCTAACCCTAACCCTAACCCTAACCCTAACCCTAACCCTAACCCTAACCCTAACCCTAACCCTACCCTTAACCCTACCCTAGCCCTGACCCTAACCCTAACACTAACCCTAACCCTAACCCTAACCCTAACCCTAACCCTAACCCTAACCCTAACCCTAACCCTAACCCTAACCCTAACCCTAACCCTAACCCTACCCTAACCCTAACCCTAACCCTAACCCTAACCCTAACCCTAACCCTAACCCTAACCCTAACCCCTGTTTTCTACTCTAAACCTGCTTTTCTTAGTTTTCTACCGCTCTAACCCTGTTTTTCTTGGTTTTCTTCTGTTCTAACCCAGCTTTTCTTGGTTTTTTTCGGCTCTAACCCTGTTTTTCTTGTATTTTTCGGCTCTAATCCTGTTTTTCTTGGTTTTTTTCGGCTCTAACCCTAATTACCTTGGTTTTATTCCGCTCTAACCCTGTTTTTCCTGGTTTTCTTCCGGTCTAACCCGGCTTTTCTTGTTTTTTTTCGGCTCTAACCCTGTTTTTCTTGGTTTTCTTCCGCTCTAACCCAGTTTTTCTTGGTTTTCTTCGGCTCTAACCCCGTTTTTCTTGGTTTTCTTTTCTTCTAACCCTGCTTTTCTTGGTTTTCTTCCGCTCTAGCCCTGTTTTTCTTGGTTTTCTTCCGTTCTAACCCGGCTTCTCTTGGTTTTATTCAGCTCTAACCCTGTTTTTCTTGCTTCTCTTCGGCTCTAACCCTGTTTTTCTTGGTTTTCTTCCGTTCTAACAATGTATTTAAAAAAGATAAAAAAAAAAAGAAAAAAAACAAGAAAAGCCGGGTTAGAACGGAAGAAAACCAAGAAAAACGGGGTTAGAGCCGAAAAAAACCAAGAAAAACAGGGTTAGAGCCAAAAAAAAACCCAGAAAAACAGGGGTAGATCCGAAAAAAGCCAAGAAAAACAGGGTTAGAGCGGAAGAAAACCAATAAAAACAGGAATAGAAAGGAAGAAAACCAAGAAAAGCCAGGTTAGAGCGAAAGAAAAACAAGAAAAACAGGGTTAGAACAGAAGACAACCAGGAAAAGCAGGGTTAGAGCCGAAGAAAAACAAGAAAAGCAGGGTTAGAGCGGAAGAAAACCAAGAAAAACAGGGTTACAGCCGAAAAAAACCAAGAAAAACAGGGTTAGAGCCAAAAAAAACCAAGAAAAACAGGGGTTGAGCGGAAGAAAACCAAAAAAAACACGGTTAGAGCGGAAGAAAACCAAGAAAAACAGGGTTAGAGCCGAAAAAAATCAAGAAAAGCAGGGTTAGAGCAAAAGAAAACCAAGAAAAACATTGTTAGAGCGGAATAAAACCAAGAAAAACAGGGTTAGAGCCGAAAAAAACCAAGAAAAGCCGGGTTAGAGCAAAAGTAAACCAAGAAAAACAGGGTTAGAGCCGAAAAAATCCAAGAAAAGCCGGGTTAGAATCTAGGAAAATCAAGAAAAACAGGGTTAGAGCTGAAGAAAACCAAGAAAAACAGGGTTAGTGCCGGAATAAACCAAGAAAAACGGGGTTAGAGCCGAAAAAATCCAAGAAAAGCCGGGTTAGAACGGAAGAAAACCACGAAAAACAGGGTTAGAGCCGAAAAAAACCAAGAAAAGCAGGGTTAGAGCCGAAAAAAACCAAGAAAAGCCAGGTTAGAACAGAAGAAAACCAAGCAAAATAGGGTTAGAGCGGAAGAAAACCAAGAAAAACAGGGTTAGACCCGCAAAAAACCAAGAAAAACAGGGTTAGAGCCGAAAAAACCAAGAAAAGCCGGGTCAGAACAAAAGAAAACCAAGAAAAACAGGGTTAGAGCCGAAAAGAACCAAGAAAAGCCGGGTTAGAACGGAAGAAAACCAAGAAAAACAGGGTTAGAGCCGAAGAAAACCAAAAAAAACTGGGTTAGAACAGAAGAAAACCAAGAAAAACAGGGTTAGAACGGAATAAAACCAAGAAAAACAGGGTTAGAGCGGAAGTAAACCAAGAAAAGCAGGGTTAGAACAAAAGAAAACCTAGAAAAACGGGGTTAGAGCCGAAGAAAACCAAGAAAAACAGGGTTAGTGCGGAAGAAACCCAAGAAAAACACGGTTAGAGCCGAAAAAAACCAAGAAAAACAGGGTTACAGCCGAAAAAAACCAAGAAAAACAGGGTTAGAGCCGAAAAAAACCAAGAAAAACAGGGGTAGAGCGGAAAAAAACAAAGAAAAACAGGGTTAGAGCCGAAAAAAGCCAAGAAAAACAGGGTTAGAGACGAAAACAACGAAGAAAAGCCGGGTTAGAACGGAAGAAAACCAAGAAAAACAGGGTTAGAGCCGAAAAAAAACAAGAAAAGCCGGGTTAGAATGGAAGAAAACCAAGAAAAACAGGGTTAGAGCCAAAAAAAACCAAGAAAAGCCGGGTTAGAACGGAAGTAAACCAAGAAAAACGGGGTTAGAGCTGAAGAAAACCAATTAAAACAGGGTTAGAGCGGAAGGAAACCAAGAAAAACTGGGTTAGAGCCGGAGAAAACCAAGAAAAACAGGGTTAGAGCGGAAGAAAACCAAGAAAAACAGTTTTAGAGCCGAAAAAAAACAAGAAAAACAGGGTTAGAGTCGAAAAAAACCAAGAAAAACAGGGTTAGAGCGGAAGAAAACCAAGAAAAACAGGGTGAGAGCCAAAAAAAACCAAGAAAAACAGGGTTAGATCGGAAGAAAACCAAGAAAAGCAGGGTTAGAGCCGAAAAAAACCAAGAAAAACAAGGTTGGAGCCGAAAAAAAAGAAGAAAAGCAGGGTTAGAGCCGAAAAAAACCAAGAAAAACAGGGTTAGAGCCGAAAAAAACCAAGAAAAGCCGGGTTAGAACGGAAGAAAACCAAGAAAAACAGGGTAAGAGCCAAAAAAAACCAAGAAAAAAAACCCTAACCCTAACCCTAACCCTAACCCTACCCCTAACCCTAACCCTAACCCTAACCCTAACCCTAACCCTAACTCTAACCCTAACACTAACCCTAACCCTAACCCTAACCCTAACCCGAACCCTACCCTAAACCTAACCCTAACCCTAACCCTAACCCTAACCCTAACCCAAACCCTAACCCTAACCCTAACCCTAACCCTAACCCTACCCTAGCCCTAACCCTAACCCTAACCCTAACCCTAACCCTAACCCTAACCCTAACCCTAACCCTAATCCAAACCTTAACCCTAACCCTAACCCTACCCTAGCCCTAACCCTAACCCTAACCCTAACCCTAACCCTAACCCTAACCCTAACCCTAACCCTAACCCTAACCCTAACCCTAACCCTAACCCTAACCCCTAACCCTAACACTAACCCTAACCCTAACCCTAACCCTAACCCTAACCCTAACCCTAACCCTACCCTAACCCTAACCCTAACCCTAACCCTAACCCTAACCCTAACCCTAACCCTAACCCTAACCCTACCCTTAACCCTACCCTAGCCCTGACCCTAACCGTAACACTAACCCTAACCCTAACCCTAACCCTAACCCTAACCCTAACCCTAACCCTAACCCTAACCCTAACCCTAACCCTAACCCTAACCCTACCCTAACCCTAACCCTAACCCTAACCCTAACCCTAACCCTAACCCTAACCCCTGTTTTCTACTCTAAATTTGCTTTTCTTAGTTTTCTTCCGCTCTAACCCTGTTTTTCTTGGTTTTCTTCTGTTCTAACCCAGCTTTTCTTGGTTTTTTTCGGCTCTAACCCTATTTTTCTTGTATTTTTCGGCTCTAATCCTGTTTTTCTTGGTTTTTTTCGGCTCTAACCCTAATTACCTTGGTTTTATTCCGCTCTAACCCTGTTTTTCCTGGTTTTCTTCCGGTCTAACCCGGCTTTTCTTGTTTTTTTTCGGCTCTAACCCTGTTTTTCTTGGTTTTCTTCCGCTCTAACCCAGTTTTTCTTGGTTTTCTTCGGCTCTAACCCCGTTTTTCTTGGTTTTCTTTTCTTCTAACCCTGCTTTTCTTGGTTTTCTTCCGCTCTAACCCTGTTTTTCTTGGTTTTCTTCCGTTCTAACCAGGCTTCTCTTGGTTTTATTCAGCTCTAACCCTGTTTTTCTTGCTTCTCTTCGGCTCTAACCCTGTTTTTCTTGGTTTTCTTCCGTTCTAACAATGTATTTAAAAAAGATAAAAAAAAAAAAAAAAAAAAACAAGAAAAGCCGGGTTAGAACGGAAGAAAACCAAGAAAAACGGGGTTAGAGCCGAAAAAAACCAAGAAAAACAGGGTTAGAGCCAAAAAAAAACCAAGAAAAACAGGGGTAGATCCGAAAAAAGCCAAGAAAAACAGGGTTAGAGCGGAAGAAAACCAATAAAAACAGGAATAGAAAGGAAGAAAACCAAGAAAAGCCAGGTTAGAGCGAAAGAAAACCAAGAAAAACAGGGTTAGAACAGAAGACAACCAGGAAAAGCAGGGTTAGAGCCGAAGAAAAACAAGAAAAGCAGGGTTAGAGCGGAAGAAAACCAAGAAAAACAGGGTTACAGCCGAAAAAAACCAAGAAAAACAGGGTTAGAGCCAAAAAAAACCAAGAAAAACAGGGGTTGAGCGGAAGAAAACCAAAAAAAACAGGGTTAGAGCGGAAGAAAACCAAGAAAAACAGGGTTAGAGCCGAAAAAAATCAAGAAAAGCAGGGTTAGAGCGGAAGAAAACCAAGAAAAACAGGGTTAGAGCGGAATAAAACCAAGATAAAAAGAGTTAGAGCCGAAGAAAACCAAGAAAAACATGGTTAGAGCGGAAGAAAACCAAGAAAAACGGGGTTAGAGCCAAAGAAAACCAAGGAAAGCAGGGTTAGAGCCAAAAAAACCCAAGAAAAACAGGGTTAGAGTCGAAAAAAAACAAGAAAAGCCAGGTTAGAATGGAAGAAAACCAAGAAAAACAGGGTTAGAACGGAAGAAAACCAAGAAAAGCCGGATTAGAACGGAAGAAAACCAAGAAAAACGGGGTTAGAGCCGAAGAAAACCAAGAAAAGCAGGGTTAGAGTAAAAGAAAACCAAGAAAAACAGGGTTAGATCCGAAAAATCCAAGAAAAACAAGGTTAGAGCCGAAAGAAACCAAGAAAAACAGGGTTAGATCGGAAGTAAACCAAGAAAAGCAGGGTTAGAGCGGAAGTAAACCAAGAAAAACAGGGTTAGTGCCGAAAAATACCAAGAAAAACAGGGTTAGAGCCGAAAAAAAACCAAGAAAAACGGGGTTAGAGCCAAAAAAAACCAAGAAAAACAGGGTTAGAGCCGAAAAAACCAAGAAAAACAGGGTTAGAGCCGAAAAAAAACAAGAAAAGCCTGGTTAGAACGAAAGAAAACCAAGAAAAACAGGGTTAGAGCGGAAGAAAACCAAGAAAAGCAAGGTTAGAACGGAAGAAATCCAAGGAAAACGGGGTTAGAGCGGA
>NW_028188946.1:3547919-3550419 GCF_054131305.1 Coturnix japonica
CTTTTCTTAGTTTTCTTCCGCTCTAACCCTGTTTTTCTTGGTTTTCTTCTGTTCTAAACCAGCTTTTCTTGTTTTTTTTCGGCTCTAACCCTGTTTTTCTTGTATTTTTCGGCTCTAATCCCGTTTTTCTTGGTTTTTTTCGGCTCTAACCCTAATTACCTTGGTTTTATTCCGCTCTAACCCTGTTTTTCCTGGTTTTCTTCCGGTCTAACCCGGCTTTTCTTGTTTTTTTTCGGCTCTAACCCTGTTTTTCTTGGTTTTCTTCCGCTCTAACCCTGTTTTTCTTGGTTTTCTTACGGTTCTAACCCCGTTTTTCTTGGTTTTCTTTTCTTCTAACCCTGCTTTTCTTGGTTTTCTTCCGCTCTAACCCTGTTTTTCTTGGTTTTCTTCCGTTCTAACCTGGCTTCTCTTGGTTTTATTCAGCTCTAACCCTGTTTTTCTTGCTTCTCTTCGGCTCTAACCCCGTTTTTCTTGGTTTTCTTCCGTTCTAACAAGGTATTTAAAAAAGATAAAAAAAAAAAAAAAGAAAAAAAACAAGAAAAGCCGGGTTAGAACGGAAGAAAACCAAGAAAAACGGGGTTAGAGCCGAAAAAAACCAAGAAAAACAGGGTTAGAGCCAAAAAAAAACCAAGAAAAACAGGGGTAGATCCGAAAAAAGCCAAGAAAAACAGGGTTAGAGCGGAAGAAAACCAATAAAAACAGGAATAGAAAGGAAGAAAACCAAGAAAAGCCAGGTTAGAGCGGAAGAAAACCAAGAAAAACAGGGTTAGAACAGAAGACAACCAGGAAAAGCAGGGTTAGAGCCGAAGAAAAACAAGAAAAGCAGGGTTAGAGCGGAAGAAAACCAAGAAAAACAGGGTTACAGCCGAAAAAAACCAAGAAAAACAGGGTTAGAGCCAAAAAAAACCAAGAAAAACAGGGGTTGAGCGGAAGAAAACCAAAAAAAACAGGGTTAGAGCGGAAGAAAACCAAGAAAAACAGGGTTAGAGCCGAAAAAAATCAAGAAAAGCAGGGTTAGAGCGGAAGAAAACCAAGAAAAACAGGGTTAGAGCGGAATAAAACCAAGATAAAAAGAGTTAGAGCCGAAGAAAACCAAGAAAAACATGGTTAGAGCGGAAGAAAACCAAGAAAAACGGGGTTAGAGCCAAAGAAAACCAAGGAAAGCAGGGTTAGAGCCAAAAAAACCCAAGAAAAACAGGGTTAGAGTCGAAAAAAACAAGAAAAGCCAGGTTAGAATGGAAGAAAACCAAGAAAAACAGGGTTAGAACGGAAGAAAACCAAGAAAAGCCGGATTAGAACGGAAGAAAACCAAGAAAAACAAGGTTAGAGCCGAAGAAAACCAAGAAAAGCAGGGTTAGAGTAAAAGAAAACCAAGAAAAACAGGGTTAGATCCGAAAAATCCAAGAAAAACAAGGTTAGAGCCGAAAGAAACCAAGAAAAACAGGGTTAGATCGGAAGTAAACCAAGAAAAGCAGGGTTAGAGCGGAAGTAAACCAAGAAAAACAGGGTTAGTGCCGAAAAATACCAAGAAAAACAGGGTTAGAGCCGAAAAAAAACCAAGAAAAACGGGGTTAGAGCCAAAAAAAACCAAGAAAAACAGGGTTAGAGCCGAAAAAACCAAGAAAAACAGGGTTAGAGCCGAAAAAAACCAAGAAAAGCCTGGTTAGAACGAAAGAAAACCAAGAAAAACAGGGTTAGAGCGGAAGAAAACCAAGAAAAGCAGGGTTAGAACGGAAGAAATCCAAGGAAAACGGGGTTAGAGCGGAAGTAAACCAAGAAAAACAGGGTTAGAGCGGAAGAAAACATAGAAAAACAGGGTTAGAGCCGGATAAAACCAAGGAAAGCAGGGTTAGAGCCGAAAAAAACCAAGAAAAACAGGGTTAGAGCCGAAAAAAAACAAGAAAAACAGGGTTAGAACAAAAGAAAACCAAGAAAAACAGGGTTAGAGCAAAATAAAACCAAGATAAACAGGGTTAGATCCGAAAAAAACAAAGAAAAACAGGGTTAGACCGGAAGAAAACCAAGAAAAACAGGGTTAGAGCTGGAGAAAACCAAGAAAAACACGGTTAGAGTCGAAAGAAAACAAGAAAAGCAGGGTTAGAGCCGGAAAAAACCAAGAAAAACAGGGTTAGAGCCGAAGAAAACCAAGAAAAGCCGGGTTAGAACGGAAGAAAACCAAGAAAAACAGGGTTAGAGCCGAAGAAAACCAAGAAAAACAGGGTTTGAGCCGAAAAAAACCAAGAAAAACAGGGTTAGAGCAGAAGAAAACCAAGAAAAACAGGGTTACAGCCGAAAAAAACCAAGAAAAACAGGGTTAGAGCCGAAAAAAACCAAGAAAAACAGGGGTAGAGCGGAAAAAAACAAAGAAAAACAGGGTTAGAGCCGAAAAAAGCCAAGAAAAACAGGGTTAGAGACGAAAACAACGAAGAAAAGCCGGGTTAGAACGGAAGAAAACCAAGAAAAACAGGGTTAGAGCCGAAAAAAACCAAGAAAAGCCGGG
>NW_028188946.1:3552919-3562919 GCF_054131305.1 Coturnix japonica
GTTAGAGCCGAAGAAAAACAAGAAAAGCAGGGTTAGAGCGGAAGAAAACCAAGAAAAACAGGGTTACAGCCGAAAAAAACCAAGAAAAACAGGGTTAGAGCCGAAAAAAACCAAGAAAAACAGGGGTTGAGCGGAAGAAAACCAAAAAAACCAGGGTTAGAGCTGAAGAAAACCAAGAAAAACAGGGTTAGAGCGGAATAAAACCAAGATAAAAAGAGTTAGAGCCGAAGAAAACCAAGAAAAACATGGTTAGAGCAGAAGAAAACCAAGAAAAACGGGGTTAGAGCCGAAAAAAACCAAGAAAAACAGGGTTAGAGTCGAAAAAAACAAGAAAAGCCAGGTTAGAATGGAAGAAAACCAAGAAAAACAGGGT
Organism: Coturnix japonica; assembly: GCF_054131305.1. Classification (NCBI taxonomy): domain Eukaryota; kingdom Metazoa; phylum Chordata; class Aves; order Galliformes; family Phasianidae; genus Coturnix; species Coturnix japonica. The sequence goes on from NW_028188946.1 coordinate 3,553,293, forward strand.
TAGAGCGGAAGAAAACCAAGAAAAGCCGGATTAGAACGGAAGAAAACCAAGAAAAACGGGGTTAGAGCCGAAGAAAACCAAGAAAAGCAGGGTTAGAGTAAAAGAAAACCAAGAAAAACAGGGTTAGATCCGAAAAATCCAAGAAAAACAAGGTTAGAGCCGAAAGAAACCAAGAAAAACAGGGTTAGATCGGAAGTAAACCAAGAAAAGCAGGGTTAGAGCGGAAGTAAACCAAGAAAAACAGGGTTAGAGCCGAAAAAAAACCAAGAAAAACAGGGTTAGAGCCAAAAAAAACCAAGAAAAACAGGGTTAGAGCCGAAAAAACCAAGAAAAACAGGGTTAGAGCCGAAAAAACTCCAAGAAAAGCCTGGTTAGAACGAAAGAAAACCAAGAAAAACAGGGTTAGAGCGGAAGAAAACCAAGAAAAGCAGAGTTAGAACGGAAGAAATCCAAGGAAAACGGGGTTAGAGCGGAAGTAAACCAAGAAAAACAGGGTTAGAGCGGAAGAAAACATAGAAAAACAGGGTTAGAGCCGGATAAAACCAAGGAAAGCAGGGTTAGAGCCGAAAAAAACCAAGAAAAACAGGGTTAGAGCCGAAAAAAAACCAAGAAAAACAGGGTTAGAACAAAAGAAAACCAAGAAAAACAGGGTTAGAGCAAAATAAAACCAAGATAAACAGGGTTAGATCCGAAAAAAACAAAGAAAAACAGGGTTAGAGCGGAAGAAAACCAAGAAAAACAGGGTTAGAGCTAGAGAAAACCAAGAAAAACACGGTTAGAGTCGAAAGAAAACAAGAAAAGCAGGGTTAGAGCCGGAAAAAACCAAGAAAAACAGGGTTAGAGACGAAGAAAACCAAGAAAAGCCGGGTTAGAACGGAAGAAAACCAAGAAAAACAGGGTTAGAGCCGAAGAAAACCAAGAAAAACAGGGTTTGAGCCGAAAAAAAACAAGAAAAACAGGGTTAGAGCAGAAGAAAACCAAGAAAAACAGGGTTAGAGCCGAAAAAAACCAAGAAAAACAGGGTTAGAGCCGAAAAAAACCAAGATGAACAGGGTTAGAGCCGAAGAAAACCAAGAAAAACAGGGTTACAACGGAAGAAAACCAAGAAAAACAGGGTTAGAGTTAAAGAAAAACAAGGAAAGCAGGGTTAGAGCCAGAGAAAACCAAGAAAAACAGGGTTAGAGTTGAAAAAAACCAAGAAAAGCCAGGTTAGAACGGAAGAAAACTAAGAAAAACAGGGTTAGAGCGAAAGAAAACCAAGAAATGCCTTTTTAGAACGGAAGAAAACCAAGAAAAACGGGGTTAGAGCCGAAGAAAACCAAGAAAAGCAGGGTTAGAGCGGAAGAAAACCAAGAAAAGCAGGGTCTGAGCGGAAGAAAACCAAGAAAAACAGGGTTAGAGCCGAAAAAAAACAAGAAAAAGAGGGTTCGAGCCGTAAAAAACCAAGAAAAACAGGGTTAGAGCTGAAGAAATCCAAGAAAAGCAGGGTTAGAGCCAAAGAAAACCAAGAAAAACAGGGTTAGAGCGGAAGAAAACCAAGAAAAACAGGGTTAGAGCCGAAATAAACCAAGAAAAACAGGGTTAGAGCCGAAAAAAACCAAGAAAAGCCGTGTTAGAACAAAAGAAAACCAAGAAAAACAGGGTTAGAGCCGAAGAAAATCAAGAAATGCCATTTTAGAACAGAAGAAAACCAAGAAAAACAGGGTTAGAGCCGAAAAAACCCAAGAAAAACAGGGTTAGACCCGAAGAAAACCAAGAAAAACAGGGTTAGAGCAGAAGAAAACCAAGAAAAACAGGGTTAGAGCCGAAAAAAACCAAGATGAACAGGGTTAGAGCCGAAGAAAACCAATAAAAACAGGGTTAGAGCCGAAAAGAACCAAGAAAAGCCGGGTTAGAATGGAAGAAAACCAAGAAAGACAGGGTTAGAGCCGAAAAAATCCAAGAAAAGCCAGGCTAGAACGGAAGAAAACCTAGAAAAACGGGGTTAGAGCCGAAGAAAACCAAGAAAAACATGGTTAGAGCGGAAGAAAACCAAGAAAAACGGGGTTAGAGCCGAAGAAAACCAAGAAAAACAGGGTTGGAGCCGAAAAAAACCAAGAAAAACAGGGTTAGAGCAGAAGAAAACCAAGAAAAACAGGGTTAGAGCCAGAGAAAACCATGGAAAGCTGGGTTAGAACCGAAGAAAACCAAGAAAAACAGGGTTAGAGCCGAAGAAAACCAAGAAAAGCCGGGTTAGAACGGAAGAAAACCAAGAAAAGCAGGGTTAGAGCCGAAAAAAAACAAGAAAAACAGGGTTAGAGCCGGAGATAACCAAGAAAAACAGGGTTAGAGCCGAAAAAAACCAAGAAAAACAGGGTTAGAGCTGAAAAAAACCGAGAAAATCCGGGTTAGAAGAAAACCAAGAAAAACAGGGTTAGAGCGGAAGAAAACCAAGAAAAGCAGGGTTAGAACAAAAGAAAACCAAGAAAAACAGGGTTAGAGTGGAAGAAACCCAAGAAAAACACGGTTAGAGCCGAAAAAAACCAAGAAAAGCAGGGTTAGAACAAAAGAAAACCAAGAAAAACATGGTTAGAGCGGAAGAAAACCAAGAAAAACGGGGTTAGATCCGGAATAAACCAAGAAAAACAGGGTTAGAGCCGAAAAAAACCAAGAAAAGCCGGGTTAGAACAAAAGTAAACCAAGAAAAACAGGGTTAGAGCCGAAAAAATCCAAGAAAAGCCGGGTTAGAATCTAGGAAAATCAAGAAAAACAGGGTTAGAGCTGAAGAAATCCAAGAAAAACAGGGTTAGTGCCGGAATAAACCAAGAAAAACGGGGTTAGAGCCGAAAAAATCCAAGAAAAGCCGGGTTAGAACGGAAGAAAACCACGAAAAACAGGGTTAGAGCCGGAAAAAAACCAAGAAAAGCCGGGTTAGAGCCGAAAAAAACCAAGAAAAGCCGGGTTAGAACAGAAGAAAACCAAGCAAAATAGGGTTAGAGCGGAAGAAAACCAAGAAAAACAGGGTTAGACCCGCAAAAAACCAAGAAAAACAGGGTTAGAGCCGAAAAAACCAAGAAAAGCCGGGTTAGTACGGAAGAAAACCAAGAAAAACAGGGTTAGAGCGGAATAAAACCAAGAAAAGCAGGGTTAGAACAAAAGAAATCCAAGAAAAACGGGGTTAGAGCCGAAGAAAACCAAGAAAAACAGGGTTAGAGCGGAAGAAACCCAAGAAAAACACGGTTAGAGCCGAAAAAAACCAAGAAAAGCAGGGTTAGAACAAAAGAAAACCGAGAAAAACATGGTTAGAGAGGAAGAAAACCAAGAAAAACGGGGTTAGAGCCGAAAAAAAACAAGAAAAACAGGGTTAGAGCGGAAGAAAACCAAGAAAAACAGGGTTAGAGCCGAAAAAAACCAAGAAAAACAGGGTTAGAGCGGAAGATAACCAAGAAAAACAGGGTTAGAGCAGAATAAAACAAAGAGAAACAGGGTTAGAGCGGAAGAAAACCAAGAAAAACAGGGTTAGAGCCGAAGAAAACCAAGAAAAACAGGGTTAGAGCCGAAGAAAACCAAGAAAAACAGGGTTAGAGCCGAAGAAAACCAAGAAAAACAGGGTTAGATCCGGAATAAACCAAGAAAAACAGGGTTAGAGCCGAAAAAAACCAAGAAAAGCCGGGTTAGAACAAAAGTAAACCAAGAAAAACAGGGTTAGAGCCGAAATAAACCAAGAAAAGCCGGGTTAGAATGGAAGAAAACCAAGAAAAACAGGGTTAGAGCTGAAGAAAACCAAGAAAAACAGGGTTAGAGCCAAAAAAAACCAAGAAAAACAGGGATAAAGCGGAATAAAAACAAGATAAACAGGGTTAGAATGGAAGAAAACCAAGAAAAACAAGGTTAGAGCCGAAAAAAAACAAGAAAAGCAGGGTTAGAGCGGAAGAAAACCAAGAAAAGCTGGGATAGAACGGAAGAAAACAAAGAAAAACAGGGTTAGAGCGGAAGAAAACCATGATGAACAGGGTTAGAGCCGAAAAAATCCAAGAAAAACAGGGTTAGAGCGGAAGAAAACCAAGAAAAACAGGGTTAGAGCTGGAGAAAACCAAGAAAAACAGGGTTAGAGCCGAAAAAAACCAAGAAAAGCCGGGTTAGAACGGAAGAAAACCAAGAAAAACGGGGTTAGAGCCGAAGAAAACCAAGAAAAGCAGGGTTAGAGCGGAAGATAACCAAGAAAAACAGGGTTAGAGCCAAAAAAAACCAAGAAAAACAGGGTTAGAGCCGAAAAAATCTAAGAAAAGCCGGGTTAGAACGTTAGAAAACCAAGAAAAACAGGGTTAGAGCGTAAGAAAAGCAAGAGAAACAGGGTTAGAGCCGAAGAAAACCAAGAAAAACAGGGTTAGAGCCGAAAAAAACCAAGAAAAGCCGGGTTAGAACGGAAGAAAACCAAGCAAAATAGGGTTAGAGCGGAAGAAAACCAAGAAAAACAAGGTTAGAGCCGAAAATCCAAGTAAAACAGGGTTAGAGCCGAAAAAACCAAAAAAGCCGGGTCAGAACAAAAGAAAACCAAGAAAAACAGGGTTAGAGCCGAAAAAAACCAAGAAAAGACGGGTTAGAACGGAAGAAAAACAAGAAAAACAGCGTTAGAGCCGAAGAAAACCAAGAAAAACAGGGTTAGAGCCGGAAAAAAACAAGAAAAACAGGGTTAGAGCCAAAAGAAACCAAGGAAAACAGGGTTAGAGCCGAAAAAATCCAAGAAAAGCCGGTTTAGAACGGAAGAAATCTAAGAAAAACGGGGTTAGAGCCGAAGAAAAGCAAGAAAAACATGGTTAGAGAAGAAGAAAACCAAGAAAAACGGGGTTAGAGCCGAAAAAAAACAAGAAAAACAGGGTTAGAACCGAAAAAAACCAAGAAAAACAGGGTTAGAGCGTAAGAAAACCAAGAAAAACAGGGATAGAGCGGAATAAAAACAAGATAAACAGGGTTAGAACGGAAGAAAACCAAGAAAAACAGGGTTAGAGAGGAAGAAAACCAAGAAAAACAGGGTTAGAGCGGAAGAAAAAAAAGAAAAACAGGGTTAGAGCCAGAGAAAACCAAGTAAAGCAGAATTAGAGCCGAAAAAAACCAAGAAAAACAGGGTTAGAGCCGAAAAAAACCAAGAAAAGCTGGGTAAGAACGGAAGAAAACCAAGAAAAACAGGGTTAGAGCGGAAGAAAACCAAGAAAAGCCGTTTTAGAAAGGAAGAAAACCAAGAAAAAGGGGGTTAGAGCCGAAGAAAACCAAGAAAAGCAATATTAGAGCGGAAGAAAACCAAGAAAAACAGGGTTACAGCCAAAAAAAACTAAGAAAAACAGGGTTAGAGCCGAAGAAAAACTAGAAAAAAAGAGTTAGAGCCGAAAAAAACCACGAAAAGCAGGGTTACAGCGGAAGAAATCCAAGAAAAACAGGGTTAGAGCCGAAAAAAACCAAGAAAAACAGGGTTAGAGCAGAAAAAAACCAAGATAAACAGGGTTAGAGCGGAAGAAAACCAAGAAAAACAGGGTTAGAGCGGAAGAACACCAAGAAAAGCCAAGTTAGAACGGAAGAAAACCAAGAAAAACAGGGTTAGAGCCGAAGAAAACCATGAAAAGCCGGGTTAGAATGGAAGAAAACCAAGAAAAACTGGGTAAGGGCCAAAAAAAACCATGAAATGCCAGGGATAGAGCCGAAAAAAACCAAAAAAACGGGGTTAGAGCTGAAAAAAACCAAGAAAAAGAGGGTTAGAGCCGAAAAAAAACAAGAAAAACAGGGTTAGAGCCGAAAAAAAACCAAGAAAAACAGGGTTAGAGGCGAAGAAAACCAAGAAAAACATGGTTAGAGAGGAAGAAAACCAAGAAAAACGGGGTTAGAGCCGAAAAAAAACAAGAAAAACAGGGTTAGAGCGGAAGAAAACCAAGAAAAACAGGGTTAGAGCCGAAAAAAACCAAGGAAAACAGGGTTAGAGCGGAAGATAACCAAGAAAACAGGGTTAGAGCGGAATAAAACAAAGAGAAACAGGGTTAGAGCGGAAGAAAACCAAGAAAAACAGGGTTAGAGCCGAAGAAAACCAAGAAAAACAGGGTTAGAGCCGAAGAAAACCAAGAAAAACAGGGTTAGATCCGGAATAAACCAAGAAAAACAGGGTTAGAGCCGAAAAAAACCAAGAAAAGCCAGGTTAGGACAAAAGTAAACCAAGAAAAACAGGGTTAGAGCCGAAATAAACCAAGAAAAGCCGGGTTAGAATGGAAGAAAACCAAGAAAAACAGGGTTAGAGCTGAAGAAAACCAAGAAAAACAGGGTTAGAGCCAAAAAAAACCAAGAAAAACGGGGTTAGAGCCAAAAAAATCCAAGAAAAGCAGGGTTAGAACGGAAGAAAACCAAGAAAAACAGGGTTAGAGCCGAAAAAAAACAAGAAAAGCAGGGTTAGAGCGGAAGAAAACCAAGAAAAGCTGGATTAGAACGGAAGAAAACCAAGAAAAACAGGGTTAGAGCGGAAGAAAACCATGATGAACAGGGTTAGAGCCGAAAAAAACCAAGAAAAACAGGGTTAGAGCGGAAGAAAACCAAGAAAAACAGGGTTAGAGCTGGAGAAAAGCAAGAAAAACAGGGTTAGAGCCGAAAAAAAACAAGAAAAGCCGGGTTAGAACGGAAGAAAACCAAGAAAAACGGGGTTAGAGCCGAAGAAAACCAAGAAAAGCAGGGTTAGAGCGGAAGATAACCAAAAAAACAGGGTTAGAGCCAAAAAAAACCAAGAAAAACAGGGTTAGAGCCGAAAAAATCCAAGAAAACCCGGGTTAGAACGTTAGAAAACCAAGAAAAACAGGGTTAGAGCGTAAGAAAAGCAAGAGAAACAGGGTTAGAGCCGAAGAAAACCAAGAAAAACAGGGTTAGAGCCGAAAAAAACCAAGAAAAGCCGGGTTAGAACGGAAGAAAACCAAGCAAAATAGGGTTAGAGCGGAAGAAAACCAAGAAAAACAAGGTTAGAGCCGAAAATCCAAGAAAAACAGGGTTAGAGCCGAAAAAACCAAAAAAGCCGGGTCAGAACAAAAGAAAACCAAGAAAAACAGGGTTTGAGCCGAAATAAAAGAAGAAAAACAGGGTTAGAGCCAAAAGAAACCAAGAAAAACAGGGTTAGAGCCGAAAAAATCCAAGAAAAGCCGGGTTAGAACGGAAGAAAACTAAGAAAAACGGGGTTAGAGCCGAAGAAAAGCAAGAAAAACATGGTTAGAGCACAAGAAAACCAAGAAAAACAGGGTTAGAACCGAAAAAAACCAAGATAAACAGGGTTAGAGCGGAAGAAAACCAAGATAAACAGGGTTAGAGCCGAAGAAAACCAAGAAAAACAGGGTTAGAGCGGAAGAAAAAAAAGAAAAACAGGGTTAGAGCCAGAGAAAACCAAGTAAAGCAGAATTAGAGCCGAAAAAAACCAAGAAAAACAGGGTTAGAGCTGAAAAAAACCAAGAAAAGCTGGGTTAGAACGGAAGAAAACCAAGAAAAACAGGGTTAGAGCGGAAGAAAACCAAGAAAAGCTGTTTTAGAAAGGAAGAAAACCAAGAAAAAGGGGGTTAGAGCCGAAGAAAACCAAGAAAAGCAAGGTTAGAGCGGAAGAAAACCAAGAAAAACAGGGTTACAGCCAAAAAAAACTAAGAAAAACAGGGTTAGAGCCGAAGAAAACCAAGAAAAGCAGGGTTACAGCGGAAGAAATCCAAGAAAAACAGGGTTAGAGCCGAAAAAAACCAAGAAAAACAGGGTTAGAGCAGAAAAAAACCAAGATAAACAGGGTTAGAGCGGAAGAAAACCAAGAAAAACAGGGTTAGAGCGGAAGAAAACCAAGAAAAGCCGGGTTAGAACGGAAGAAAACCAAGAAAAACTGGGTAAGAGCCAAAAAAAACCATGAAATGCCAGGGTTAGAGCCGAAAAAAACCAAAAAAACGGGGTTAGAGCTGAAAAAAACCAAGAAAAAGAGGGTTAGAGCCGAAAAAAAACAAGAAAAACAGGGTTAGAGCCGAAAAAAACCAAGAAAAACAGGGTTAGAGCGGAAGAAAACCAAGAAAAACAGGATTAGAAAGGAAGAAAACCAAGAATAAAAGGGTTAGAGCCGAAAAAACCAAGAAAAACAGGGTTAGAGCGGAATAAAACCAATGATAAACAGGGTTAGAGCCGAAGAAAACCAAGAAAAGCAGGATTAGAACGGAAGAAAACCAAGAAAAACGGGGTTAGAGCCGAAGAAAACCAAGAAAAACATGTTTAGAGAGGAAGAAAACCAAGAAAAACGGGGTTAGAGCCGAATAAAACCAAGAAAAGCAGGGTTAGAGCCGAATAAAACCAAGTAAAACAGGGTTAGAGCCGAAGAAAACCAAGAAAAGCAGGGTTACAGCGGAAGAAATCCAAGAAAAACAGGGTTAGAGCCGAAAAAAACCAAGAAAAACAGGGTTAGAGCAGAAAAAAACCAAGATAAACAGGGTTAGAGCGGAAGAAAACCAAGAAAAACAGGGTTAGAGCCGAAGAAAACCATGAAATGCCGGGTTAGAACGGAAGAAAACCAAGAAAAACTGGGTAAGAGCCAAAAAAAACCATGAAATGCCAGGGTTAGAGCCGAAAAAAACCAAAAAAACGGGGTTAGAGCTGAAAAAAACCAAGAAAAAGAGGGTTAGAGCCGAAAAAAAACAAGAAAAACAGGGTTAGAGCCGAAAAAAACCAAGAGAAACAGGGTTAGAGCGGAAGAAAACCAAGAAAAACAGGATTAGAAAGGAAGAAAACCAAGAATAAAAGGGTTAGAGCCGAAAAAACCAAGAAAAACAGGGTTAGAGCGGAATAAAACCAATGATAAACAGGGTTAGAGCCGAAGAAAACCAAGAAAAGCAGGATTAGAACAAAAGAAAACCAAGAAAAACGGGGTTAGAGCCGAAGAAAACCAAGAAAAACATGTTTAGAGAGGAAGAAAACCAAGAAAAACGGGGTTAGAGCCGAATAAAACCAAGAAAAGCAGGGTTAGAGCCGAATAAAACCAAGTAAAACAGGGTTAGATCCGAAAAAACCAAGAAAAACAGGGTTAGAGCGGAAGAAAACCAAGAAAAGCAGGGTTAGAGCCGAAAAAAAACAAGAAAAACAGGGTTAGAGCCGAAAAAAACCAAGTAAAGCTGGGTTAGAGCGGAAGAAAACCAAGAAAAACAGGGTTAGAGCCGAAAAAAACCAAGAAAAACAGGGTTAGAACGGAAGAAAACCAAGAAAAACAGGGTTAGAGCCGAAGAAAACCAAGAAAAACAGGGTTAGAGCCGAAGAAAACCAAGAAAAACAGGGTTAGAACAGAAGAAAACCAAGAAAAACAGGGTTAGAACGGAATAAAACCAAGATAAACAGGGTTAGAGCCAAAAAAAACAAAGAAAAACGGGGTTAGAGCGGAAGAAAACCAAGAAAAACAGGGTTAGAGCCGAAAAAAACCATGAAAAAACTTGGTTAGAGCGGAAGAAAACCAAGAAAAACGGGGTTAGAGCCGAAAAAAACCAAGAAAAAGAGGGTTAGAGCCGAAAAAAACCAAGAAAAACAGGGTTAGAGCCGAAAAAAAACAAGATAAACAGGGTTAGAGCGGAAGAAAACCAAGAAAAACAGGATTAGTACGTAAGAAAACCAAGAAAAAAAGGG